>NC_080424.1:57572391-57714891 GCF_029873635.1 Malania oleifera | reverse complement strand
CTACGGTCAACTTGCCTCAGTTTTTCAAGTAAATCAATGTGTGCTTGGGGTTAGCTACCCCAGCTCAGAATTAAACACAACTGAAATCTTTCTATCAAGGATGTCAAATGATCATTCGATAGCTCAAGACAAGTGTGAAGGGTGCTCTATTATTGCTTATGATGCTAGAATGCGATGATATGTTACTATATGTATGCATGTGGTTAACTTATAATGTAGTGATATGTTGCTATTGATATGCATGTTACTAACTTATGATTATATGTATGCATTTTTTATATTTTTTATATTTTTTTGTGTAATGCATGAAGTGCACAATGGTGATGCATAAGATGTATGGTAACGCGTGAAATGCATGACAATGTATGGGATGCATGGTAATACACGCAATGCATGAGATGAATGGTAATGCATGGAATGCATGGAAATACATGAAATTTGGGGTAATGCATGACAATGCATGAATCTTTTCTCCCAAGCGCCTCATCTTTCGTCTCCACATGAAGCTCACCATATTTGAATGGATCTGTAACTGATCTTGACTTAATCTTTTTTATTCATCCAGTCATGAAAGTGATTGACTCAGCTCAAATGAAAATCACAAAATCTGCCCCAGTTAAATGGACCTACAGCTGATCTTGACTTTGATTTCATATTCCAATCTGATAAGAAGGTGCTTGAATGGGACCTACTGAGACTCAACTCGAAATTTGCCCCAGTTAAATTCATTTGCCACCGATCTTGACTCTATTGTTGGATTCTCTTTGAAACTTGACATAACATTTGCCCCAGTTAGGCTGCCCTTTCTCCACAAGGATCTTCTTTATAGAAATTTCTGGTGATTCTGAAACTCTTTGACTATCCATCCTCTTTTAATGCTCTAAACAATAAGAAGGGTTCCTTTTTTTTTTTTTGTGATTTTAAGGAACGAAACATGATTATGCAACTATGACATCAACTTGCTAAATCAAAAGGCCATCCGCACAAAATAAATGTTTTACCATGTTTCAATGCTATCATAGGGAAAAATTCATACCAGTATTCAAATGTCATGTAACGTTAATTTCCCAACCTAGATGACTGTCCTTCTCATCAACTGCCCCAGTTTCATCAACCCATGCTTTGATCTCAAGATGGTCTTTAAGACTCAGGACGAAACGTAGGCTTAGGGATGTAGGATTTCAGAATAAAAGGAAAACTAAGGCTCAACAATACCACCCCAAATAATGTTTTATGCCCCCAGTTCGAGTTGAGGCGCTATTGCAAGATGTTGACTAAACTTGTTATTTAAACAAGCTACCTACGTACCTTTTCAGGATCAGGTCATTACGTAGTTCAGACTCAGTATTGAGTCTGTCAAATCATTAGAGACAATAATGTATACCAATTTGGTCAGGACTTTCATTTGGACCGTAATGTAGGCTAAGGATATGGGTTAAAGAAGAAAGGAATTACATAAGGCTCAAAATCATCAATTTCATCAAGGGTAATTTGGTCAAAGATCACATATGTAGTAAGTCCCTTATTCTCTTTCTTCTTCCTCCTGTTTTTCTTTTTCTTTTCTTTCCCTTTTAATCTTCTTTTCCTTCTTTTACTGCAACTTTCACTTTTCCTTTTATAAAGGAATCTTGTCTTCATTTTCATTTGAACTTCAATTGGGACCAATCTTTTAAAAACTGCCCCAGTGTGGGGTGTGATCCTTCAACAGGTTAATCAAGGAATGAATTTTTTAGGCTCGAAAGGGTTGTCAAGGGATTTATTCTTTTACTTTCTTTTGGATAGCAGAAAAATGGCCTGCCATCATTTTGGTAATGACTATTGTCTCAAATGATTTGCCAAACGCTAAGGGACCCAAACCCAGGTTGGATTTTTGATGATCTGACTTTTAAGAAAAAGCTGGTTTAACATTCAGGTTCAATTTGGTTAACAAATGGTAAATCATTGTTTGGGTTCTTTTTAAGGATAACTGGTCGACCAAAGAGGGCCATCCATCATTTGATCAAAACATGAGTGATTAATTGATAGGAAATTATCAGAACAGCGCAGCCACTTCGTTGAATTCCTTGGAAAATTAAAAAACTTCTTCATAACATCTGAATTCAATGGTTGTTTCATCCTTTAACATCTCTTTCTAGCTTATGAACACTGGCAATATTACTTTCCCTATTCCGGCATGAAACATAAGCAAACAAAATTTGGCAACTGGACTTATGATGCAAGTGAGATAACAAAATGCATAATTCATTTTATTAAATATCGAAAATATTCCTAGGCACTGGCGTCCATGGATTACAAAAAGCAAATAACAATGGAAAACAAAAGAACATTAACTGAAAAGGATTAGATAGTCAAAAGTTCGGTACTCCATCATTTTATCCTCAGTGGATAAAAACTGAAACCATTGATTTGGGAACCTCTTGGATATGTTAACCACTTCCTTCCTCATGTTTGGGCAAAGGATTCCCCTGGACTCCCGGTTGCTTGTCGTCGAATGCTAACCATCCAGCATCTCTTAATGATTGCACCTTATGCTTGAAGGCCCAACATCTGTCAATAGTATGGCCGGGAGAGTTAGCATGGTACTCACAACGAACCCCAGGATCATACCACTGTGGAGGAGGGTTCGCAACGGGCGTCCCAGGGATTGCAGATACCATCCCCCTTTCCCGCACCTGAGGAAATAATTCGGCATATGTCATGGGAATGGGGTCCACCCTTCGGAAGTTTCTAGTCACATTCCTGTCTTGTGCTTGCTGATTTGGCGGGGTGAATGTAGGACCAGAGTGAACAATCTGGGGCCTTGTGCCTGTATGCGCCGTTTGATTTACCATGGGCTCAAAACCAAAGTTTCTCTTGGGCCATTGGTTCCCACCTCTGGTGTACTGATTCTTCCAATTAAACTGCCCCTGTATCATTTGTGCCTCTTCCTCCTTCTTCCTATTAGTCCACCTTTTGCCTAGACCAGTTTCTGAGCCATTATCCTTGACTAGGCCTGCCTTGATATCGCCTTCAATTCTTCCTCACGCAGCCACAATATCCATAAAATCGTGGGGAGTTGCTCCCCGAAGGTGCGTGCGATAGGGGTCTTTTAATGTACTTACGAACAAGGAGATAGCCTCTCGGTCACTCACCGGGGGGTCCACTTGAATTGACATATCTCTTCACTTGTAAGCATATTCTCTGAATGTTTAGGTGGATTTCTTCTCCATTTCTTGTAGCATCATCCAATCAGGTGCCATTTCTGTCACATGGCGGTAGTGAGTAACAAAGGCATTGGCCAAGTCCTTCCAAGTGCGGACCCGAGCCTTTTCTTGCTGAATGTACCAACGGATAGCGGACCCAGTCAAACTGCTTTGAAAGCAATGCATCATTAGTTTTTCATCATTTGAGTACGCGGCCATTGCTTGGCAGTACATCACTAAATGTGTTCGAGGGCACCGGGTCCCATCAAACTTTTCAAAGTCTAGCATTTTGAACTTTGGCGGCAAAGTGACTTTAGGCACCAAGCAAAGGTCATTTGGATTAACTGAATCGAAAGTATTAGAACCTTCCATTGCTTTTAAGCGCTCTTCTAATACGTCACAGCGACGCTCAGCCTCAGATTTGCTGATCCCCATATCAGAAGGTACTAATGGAGGAGTTCCTACTACTGGGAACCAATGTGCTGGCATAGTAGGGATGAAAGGAGGCATATTTGGCGGTGGACCCCCCATGACACCAGGCGGTGGAATTGATGTTTGTCCATGATCTGGGGTGAACCCTAGGGGATGAGCGAGGTCCACATCTACTTCGGGATCAACATGCACTGCCTTTCCCTTGTTCATCAGTAACTCCAGAAACTTACTTATCTTGTCATTTATTTCTTCTTGTCCTTGTTCTAGACCTAGGACTCTATTTTTCAATTGTTCACTCATTTCTCTCGCTCTTCGCCTGGTATTGTACTGATGCGTGGTAGTCTCAATTATTGCTTTATGTTACTCAAACCACCTCTTTGATTAGGAACTGAAAACCAAAAAATTTCTTCTTAGAATCATGAATGCACAATTATGCATGAGTGAATGTGTTTTGATGCATGATTAGGGTATGCAATAAGTGTTTATGCATGGATGCAACTAGTGCACTTTATATATACAAACAAAGATATAAGCGTGCATGCAGCCTATCATGCATGACTATGTATGAAATGAAGTGCATAAATACAGTGTAACCTAAATGACAACTTAGCCAGGATTCTAGAAAAATTCCACTAATGAGAGATTTCAAGATTAACATGACCACTGATGGGCCGCGATTTCAATTCAAATATTCCCTTAACCATTCCTTTCCTAATTAACGGTCCATAAACCTCAGGTTCTATGAAGGGTTAGATTATGTTCTGAGGTTGGGGTTGACCCAAGCTAGTCAACCCATTGGATTCATTCAATGTGGACTTGTGGACTTTAGTGTGCACTTGGGCCGCAAGTATTTTAAAATATGGGCTTCGACTTATTTCATAATGGGCTAAGGCCTTTGTTGAAAAGGAATTGGGCTTGGATTACTTGAAAAATATTGGTCCGGATTTTTGGGTAATAGGGCTGAAGCCCATTTTTGGAAATCTGGTTTTGACCCTTTTTGAAAATCAGGCCTGGGCCGAGTTTTTCTTAGGAAAAGGTCATGCCCAAGTTTGTTTTTAAAGAATTGGGCCCCAGTTTATTTTTAAAGAATTGGACCCAAGTTATTTGGAAAGGGTTGGGCTGACCCATAAAATGCTTGGGCCAAGTTCTTCATTCTTTGAAAGGATGGGCCATTGTCTCATTATTGGGCTTTTTCAGAATACTGGCTAAGTAGTATGTAAGTCTAAAATGAATGCAGAATGCATGGGATAATACAAGGTATCTCACAACATATATACAATAGACAGTATGGGGATAAGGATGTCCCAACCCAGGGTAGGTATGTATATACAGGGTTTTTCATGGCTCTATCCTGGTTAGGGAAGACTATAGACAAGTATGTATGGGTAGGCTCTAATCCCTATTGACAAAAAGGTCCCCAGTTTGAAATTTCATCCTCCCCCATAGGGGTCGGTCAAAACTCGCACTAAGCGGGGTGGTTCGCGGGTCTCATCAAGCTTAAGCTATGAAGGGACAAATGCTATTACACCCCTATCTAATTTTAGTAGGTAAAGCTCGGGTATAGAGCGTGAAAGTGTGTGAATTCAAACTTTAACCTAATCCCGCTATCCCCACATTTATTCACATGCTATAAACAATATGGAAACAAGATATCTACTATTAATATATATATTCAAAAGATAAGGAAACACAATATCTGCAATCAATATGTTGATTCAAAAAATTTGGAAACAAAAAAAATAAGGAAACAAAATATTTACGATTAGTATACAAAATATCTATAATTAATATGCTTATTCAAAATATCTACCATTAATATGCTTTATTCAGAATATCTACAATTAATATTCAAAAAATTAGGAAACAAAATATTTTTAATTAATTAAGGTTATTTACAAATTATGGAAGTAAAATATCTACAATTAATCAAAGTTATTTACAAATTACAATATTTACAAAATCAGGAGTAATTAAAAGTTTTATTAAATTTGAACTTGGGATAATTTCTAATTAATTAATGGTTCGACTCTCTAAAGTCCCCAGTGGAGTCGCCAAGCTGTCGTGACGTCCCGGGAGCGCGTGTGCCCCGGGCGGCGAAATAAAAATCATTTTAATATTTTCATAGAAAAACATGGAATGTCGGAGTCGCCACTAACCTTTAGTGTGGTTAGAACACATGATTACTACCCCGTTAGGGGTAAAATAGGTCTACATTACTAGAGTTAGGCTCGGGAGTTTGGTTACGCGAGGGAAAGGTACAAGCACCCCCTACGCGCCCGTTCTTACGAACGGTACCTAATTAATTTGAAATTATCCCTAAGTAAATCTAATAAGTCTTTACATTACTCCTTTTTATGAATTTATAAATACACATGAAAAATAAATAAATAAAATATATATACATATATTCCCTCAGAGCTTAAGGTACGTGACGCCCGAAGGCTCATACCCCTGCAATAAAATCATAGGGATTAAAAATCAAAAATACTTTATAAAATACGCTCCCAAATTTTAGAAATTTTATGGGTTTTCCTAAGTATGAAAATTCTAGTTTGGGAGGTTTTGGATAATAGATATAATAATTTAAACATAATAATAAAGATAAAAAATAGTAATAAACTAGAATATTATGACACCACAATACATACTAATCAACATATATAATATAAGCTAAAATATTAAAACTAACACAATACAAAATACTAGATATAGATATATGGTATTTGCTAAAATTCTAAACATACCACCATACTATAAGACTAAATATATAACACGAGCTAAAATATCCAACATACTAATGATAGTAGAATATAAAATATATAATATAAACTAAGATGATGAAAATACCATAATGTTAAAATACTACATGTACGTTATAAACAAAAAATCTCAAACATACCATAATACACACGATCACGATAATAATAATAAATATCCACAAATACTATATTACGTTACAAATTACTATAAAACTATGTATACCAAAATAGCATGATACCAAAACACTAAATATATTATATTACCTAAAATATTAAACTTACCATAATAAATAATACATTGTATATTAACATACTAAAAGTATCATAATAATAATAAATATATAGTATTGCTGAATATGTTATATTAAAAGCTACCTAAAATACTAAATTAGATGCATGATGTTACTTATAAATCCTAAGTTGTTAAATACCTAATATTACTAACATTCTAGAATATTAAACACACATACAACTATAGTCTTAAAATACCACATATACTGCAACTAATTTACTAAAAATTCTAACATGACCAAAATTCTAAAATACTAATAATATAATATAAAGTTAACATACAATATAAGCATGAATAAAATATCTTACACATAAGAACCACAACAAGATAAAAAACCCGAAACCTAAGAATACATATTACACATACAACTTAAATATTACGCACTGAAAAGAAAAAAAAATATGACAACATAAATTATTACATTTAAATATTACAATTGAAATCTTACCTTGGCAATAAAAAGAAAAATCCTACAATAATGAAGATAAACAAATTAGTATTTATAAATATGGACATCCTGAATAAATATAAATATATATATATATATATATATATATATTGTCATATAAACCCCCTAAATACATATACAAATAAAAAAATAGATATGATGAAATATACCATAATATTAAAAATGCCTTAGACAATAACAATGAATACGTAATAATGGTAAAAAAAAAAACAACAAAATTAACTGTCCTAAATTAATATACAAACAATATAAAAAAAAAAATGAAAGAATAACAATGATGACATACACAACAATATTAAAGCATAAACATACGAATAAAAATATTTAACAACCTTAAACCACCCTAACCAATATACAAACAAATAAATAACCATAATAAAATACTAAATCACCCTAAACAATATACAAACAATATTAATAAAAACAAAACAAAAGCAACCCTAAACATTAAATAAAACAATAATAATACAATATGTGTATAAAATAAAGATAAGAGAAAAAAATAAATAGATAAATAAACAAATTACCTAAACATCACACGTGCATGTGTGTGTGCGTGTGCACACTGTGTGCAGAGCTGGGAACTCACCAAGGGGGTTGCCGGGAGTTGGGTACTTACAGAGGGCGCTGCTGGTGGCTGTCAGCCAGAGAAGACGACCAGAGCTGGGCACGGCGACGGCGAACGGAGGACGCACCGCAGGAGTTGTGGTGGCCGTGAGATTGAAGAGGACCGGAGCAGTGGACGTTGGGGGCGATTGATGACTCCGGCGACGTCGAAGCAGTGGGCTGGTTTGATAACAATGTGGTGGTCGGATATCGTCTCTGCAGGAGAAACGACTTGGGATTGCTCTGGGTGTCCGGCGTGGGAAGAGAAGATTAACGACTTGTTGGAACAGAGAGGAGTGGCCTCTCTGTTTGGCTTCGGCGTGGCTGTGCTGGGCATGTGGCAACTACTGCAGCAGTGCTCGGGTCTTCGGGTGGCTGTGTGGCCTGCTGGTGTGGAGGATGCCGAGAGGTCTGTTGGTTGTTCAGAGGGTTGCTCGGATGGAGGTTTGGGGGTTGCTGTATGGAGGTCCGGTGGAGGGAGGCTATGTGCTGCTAAGGCTGTGAGGGTGAAGATGGAGGCAGGGGAAGATGGAGGATGGTGAGGATGATGCGTGAGGCTATGCGTGTGAACCAGAGAGAAGCAGAGTGAGAAGGATTTTAGAGAGAAAGAGAGTTTTTTTTTTTTTTTTTCTGCTGCGCTGCCCCGGCTGTGTTGTGCAGTGCAGCGCCCCCCTTTGGCTGTCCCCTCTTTGCCATTATATAAAAAAATCTCAAAAACCCTAAAACAACTTCCCTTTTTTGATTTTCTTTTTCTTTTTCTTTTTCTTTTATTCTTATGGTAATAATGAAAAAGGAAATAATAATAATAATTATCATAATAATATAAGTATCCATAAGATAATAATAATAATAATAATACTACTATTAATAGTAAATAATAATAAATAATTATGGTAAAAATAAAAATAATAAAGATATTATCAGTAAAATAATAATAATAATAATAATAATAATAATAATAATAATAATAATAATAAAAATAGAGTAATAATACAAAAAGTAATAATAATAATAATAATAATAATAATAATATATCAAAAATAATAACAATAAAATAAATGGAAAACAAAAATAATTATAGTAAAGTAAAAATAAAATAAAGATAATAAAAGTACTAGTAATAATAATAAAAATGAAAAATAATAATAATAATGATAAAAATACTAGCAAAATAATAGTAAAGTACTAATAATAATAATAATAATAATAATAATAATAATAATAAAATTAAAAAATATACCCAAAATAATAGTAAGGTAACACTAATTATAATACTAGTAATGAACAATAATAAATAATATAATGAGAAGGGACTCCTTTGTTCTGTTTGATTAGGGTAAAAATAGGGTGTCTACAGGCTTCATACTCACTGAAACATAGAGAAGTTGCCGCAATATTTAGCTCTTCAGTAGGAGGTGTCATGCAACTCAAGTCAACTCAACAAATAGTCAAGTCATGCAAATTAGGGCAATCACCTTTAATGCCACCATATAACAAGGAAAATGCTAGTCAGCCCTTAGTAATGAAAGAGTGAATCTTGACAAATGCGCTCATAATAACAAGGAAAAAAAAAAGGTTCCATGACAGAAAAGTATACACAATCATTTCACGTCTCTTTACCTATAAGATTCTTAAGAAATCACTAATTTAAGCATTGAAGAGATTTTCCAAATTTCTTAATATAATTTGTTTTGCAGATTTTTGTTCAAAAGCATCATTCAAACCTAACATATAAAAAATTCTATTCACATTGATATAATGAAATTTTTACAATGTCAAATATAATATAAATAACTTAAATACATGAACAAGGAATAGAAGTCTAAAAAAAAAAATTAAAATAAACAGATATAGCTCATAATTGGAATTTAGAAATATTTTGACGTTAAATTTAAATTTATATAAACTTAAATAAAATAAAATATAAAATTATACTAAGATTAACTTCATGATGTAAAATATATCCTCCAAGATGTTACCCTATACTTAACAAGTCTAAAATAAACTTTCTCCTTTAGTTCAAATTTTAATTTATTTCAAAAAAATTAAATATTTTTTTTTTATAGGAATAAATAAATAAAGTTAATGAATTAATTATACTTAATAAGTTAACTATTTTATTATTATCATTTAATGTCACACTCAAATGTCCTGAAATTTTTCAAAACATAAAAAATTATTTTGTTTTTGTAATAAAAAAGTTTCGTATTTGAATAGATTATGTCATGGTTTCAAATACTACAACAATGTCGTAGTAGCATTTTGGAAAATATATGTATAGAGCATTGCGTGCATGCGCCAACCAATGGATTCCACTTAGGAATAAAGACCACCTTGTTGTACTTGCAATATTCCAAACACAGCTTGCATTCGGAAGTGGTAAATGAGGAATTAACAATTCATCCTCGCTCTCTTTCTCCCTAAAAAAACAGATAGAAAAGAAGGATATTTTAAAGAACACGGCCGAGAGGGAGGATGTAAGGAAGAAGATAGACTACTCTGTAAATTGAAGAGATCGAAAAACATGAAAGAGAAGAAAGAGAGATGTCAAGAGAGGGGAATAATTTAACAATTCTTTTCTTACAACTTAATCCATGCATATATGCATCAGCCAAGGAGTCAGGCTCCAATGGTCATCGTCAGCCTTCCCTATGTCACGTTTCACCCGTAGTACTTTGTCGCGCTTGCTTATGTATTTAAACTCATAAGCATGGCTTTGTGTTGTTCTACCCAGCCGCTACGGCACAAATCAAGAACAAGCTAGAAGATCGCCCGCAGCCCAAGTCGGTTCCCTGAGAACATGGAGATCATGGAGACCCCAAATGGGCGCACCGCCGCAAAGAAACCTCTCCTGCTGCTAAGCTGCGCCATGCTGGCGCTCGGCAGCTGCGGCGGTCCCCTAATAATGCGGCTCTACTTCCTCCGCGGCGGCAATCGCATATGGCTCTCCAGCTGGCTCGAAACCGCCGGCTGGCCCATCATCCTTCCCGCCCTCGCCGTCATCTTCATGCAGCGCCGCCGTGCAGCTGACGGCTCCTCCGCCGGGTTCTTTCTCATGAAACCTCGCTTATTCGTCGCCTCCGCCGTCCTCGGCGTCCTCACCGGCCTCGATGACTACCTGTATGCGTATGGCGTGGCGCGTCTTCCGGTGTCCACCTCGTCGCTGATCATAGCCACCCAGCTGGCCTTCACGGCCGGGTTCGCCTTCCTTCTGGTGAGGCAACGGTTCACCTCGTATTCGATAAACGCCGTCGTTTTACTGACGATCGGAACTGCTGTTTTGGGGATCCATTCGAGCGGCGACCGTCCTAAGAACGAGTCGAACAAGGAGTATTATTTGGGGTTCTTTATGACGCTGGCGGCGGCAGCGCTCTATGGGTTGGTTTTGCCCGTGGTGGAATTAACGTACAAGAAGGCACGGCAGGCCATTACCTATTCACTGGTGCTGGAGATGCAGATGGTGATCGCTTTCTTTGCTACTCTCTTCTGCACCATAGGCATGCTGGTCAACCATGACTTTCAGGTCTCTCTCTCTCTCTCTCTCTCTCTCTCTCCATGGAAACACATGGCAATCAAAGGTATTATAGAATAAGCTGATAGGTTTTAGTATTATAAGTCGACTGATTAATCAAGCATCAAATTAGTCAAACCGGATAGTGTGAAATGGCATAACTAGATTCATAACAAAAAATTTCTAAAGAAATTATCCCCATAAGATTTAAAAAGTCTGTAAATCTTAATATACTTAACAATGGATCTCATATTAATTTGTTGAGCCAACATATTAATTTTTACATCAAGTGATTTGTGTGCGTCAAATCTTACATAAAAATATTTTTTAGACTACATTTGGTTCATTGAATATGCACATATTTCTAAAAATAGATTAACTTTAATAAATTAATTAAATAAAACAATATATTAATATAAAATAAATAATATAAGAAACCTTTTATGAATTTATAATAAAGAATAGAGAAATAATAACTATTTTTTAAATTTTAGCAATAATATTTGTTCATTTCTTATTATAGATTGAATAAAACAATTAATAGTTAATCTTATTTCAAGGAATAGTTATTCCGCCAAATCAAATGAGTCATACTTTCTCTGAATTTATATATGATCATTTTCCCCTAAACTTGCTAGTTGTTTTTATTACTATAATTTTGTATTTTATTTTATTATTTTAATGAATATTATTAACACTTAATATCACTGTATAAGAAGGTAAAATTAAGTTATTTATGCTTTGACTAGAAATAGAAAAATAGTTTGGTTTAGTTTTAAGTTCTTAAAAATAAATTAATCAGAGCCAACCAAAACTAATTCAATTTGACTCTACAAATTATTCAAACAATCTTTCATACTAAACTAGATCTAATCAAAATTCTTATGGTCTAATTTAATTTAATTGCCAAAAAGAATCAATTATTTTTATTTTGCATAATTATAAGTCTACTATAATTGACGAATCTTGTGCTCTATTGAGTAATTAATTTTTTGTACAAAGTTGAAAAAAATATTAAAATTGTTCTAAGTTTAATTTTTCAATTAAAAGATTTAAAGTTTGTAACATTTGTAATATTTTTTTCATTTCTTTTCTATTCAAAGTGATCGCCAAAAAAATTCAAGTAAATTATTTAAAGTTGGAGGTTTAAACTAAAATTAGTTTACATAGGATGAATACAATTTATAAAAAGAAAAATGTAGAGTGAAACATTCAGCTTCAAGTCTTAATTTAAGATTGCTTAGCTTATTTTATATATATATATATATATATATATATATATATATAATTGTAGTATTTTAATTAACTTACTTAATATACATTTTATGTAAATTTTCATGCATGAAATCTTAGATATATAATAAGGGTTAAAGTTGCAACTCTTACCCAGGGTAGAATTTCAATTAACCAAAAGAAAAATATTATTTTCACATATATTGTGTGCACATGCTTAATTATTGTTGTACTATTAATAATTAATTATCTATATTCCTTTCATTGAAGAAAAGTTATTAATATTTTATTGCATGTTCAATTTTGAAAAATTAGTGTTTTAATTTATTTTTGTATAAAAGGTATAATAATTAATTAAATAATTAATAAAATTCCACCCACAATTACTGTAAGCATGCCGAGTACAATTGACGTACTTAGCGTAACACTGTGCAATCACCAGCAGCCACTCAACTGATCGGTAAAAAATTCGTGATGGTTGACTCGTAGATGGAAACCATTTGTGCTCTTACAGAACACAAGGGACCAGCGCTGTTCCCATTTTGTCTACTCTCGCTGTTATTTTCCCGTCTCCCCAATGATTTCAAGGCCCACTCTTTAGGCATCACTTTCTTTTCCTACGTAGCTCTGTCCCTCAAGCTCTTTTTTTTTTTTTTTAAATGAAAATATCAAGAAAAAAAAAAAGAAAAAGAAAAACACAACTATATGGTAGGTGACCCTATATTTATGATTTTAAAGTCAATTGAATTTTAGAAAGTCGGTTGTGTTGAGAGAGATATCAACAAACAACCACAATAGAATAATTCTTCTCCCTATACGCAAGTAAATATAGTGTATCTTTACTTTTATATGTGCTGAAAATAATAGAAAAAATGATTAATCACACCAAACCACAAGAATACGAGCAATTTTTTACGTGAAAAATTTCCCTAGTGTGAGAAAAAAAAAAAACCACGGTTCCTAATGCAGTTGAAATCTCCACTGTCAACCAAATAATGGGTATATAAAGTTTTCTCTAATCGCAATTAGAAATTACAAATATATCTCATTTAAATATCATCAATCTTGACAAATACAAAGAAAACTAGAGAGAATATACCAAAATCGCGGTTTCTGTTCACAGGCACAAATTAAGAATATACCAAAATCGCGGTTTCTGTTCACAGGCACAAATTCCAACTCCCAAACTCAAAATCCGATCTCCACCTTTCAAATTGTAACTCCTTGAGTCATGAACCTCCCAAATTTAAGCTCAAACGGACCATATGAAAATGCCTCAATATATAGTCAACCTTCCCTTTGCCACGTTTCACCCATAGTACTTTGTCGCACTTGCTTATGTATTTAAACACATAAGCTTCGCTTTGTGTTGTTCTACCCAGCCGCTACGGCACAAATCAAGAACAAGCTAGAAGATCGCCCGCAGCCCAAGTCGGTTCCCTGAGATCATGGAGATCATGGAGACCCCAAATGGGCGCACCGCCGCAAAGAAACCTCTCCTGCTGCTAAGCTGCGCCATGCTGGCGCTCGGCAACTGCTGCGGTCCCCTAGTGATGCGGCTCTACTTCCTCCGCGGCGGCAATCACATATGGCTCTCCAGCTGGCTCGAAACCGCCGACTGGCCCATCATCCTTCCCGCCCTCGCCGTCATCTTCATGCAGCGCCGCCGTGCAGCTGACGGCTCCTCCGCCAGGTTCTTTCTCATGAAACCTCGCTTATTCGTCGCCTCCGCCGTCCTCGGCGTCCTCACCGGCCTCGATGACTACCTGTATGCGTATGTGTCACGGGCTAAGCTTGTTCAGGGCATTATGCTTGCCTATGACCGCTTATCTCGTGTGTTTGGGATGAGTTTCCATCATGTAAATACTAGTGTAGGGTTATTTTCTAGTATTTATTTCATTGTAAGCCAAATAAGGCAGTATGACTCCTCGGTCACTTTGATGTTTCCTAGTGCTAGAGTGAGAATGGCCTAGAAAGCTCTTTAGGGGAGGGTGAGTGTTCATCAATCATTGTAAAACTCACTAGCAATTGTCAACGTGCTTAGCCTACTTGCCTCCCTCGCTAGGTACAACATGTCAACGGAGGATTTATTAATGAATTACGTTTGCTTCAATATTTACTGCTTGGTTGCCACGACTTTCATGAATTGATTATTATTTCCGTTGCTATCTGATTGAATGTTAATGAAAGTGCTTCGTGGATGAATTTTGGTAAACAAAAGGCTGGCTAGTTAAGCAAGAGTGCTTTAGCTAGCGCCGCACGGCCCTTCACAACGGTGTGAAAAAGGCGGACCGTGACATTTGGTATCAGAGCCCAAGTCGGTGACACTTGGTGAGAGCCCAAGGTTGAGTTGCTACGTGAATTCGATTGCCTTCGTTGTTGGGTTTGGAAAGCTTTGGTAAGTGACCATGGCACCAAACAATGTTGAGAGGATCAGCGTGCTAGAAGCACAGGTTGAAGAGTCAACCAAGACTATGGCCGCGGAGGTGGCCCAGATGAGAGAACTTGTTGATGAAGTGAGGGGATCACAAAAACATCAAGCAGGTTTGATAGGCGACATGTCAGAGGACTTTCGCCACACTGTGGAAACTTTGCAAGCCCGGATGGCAGATCTGGATGCAAAGGTAAATGTGATGGTTCTTGCTATGGGGAACTCCAACACTCCGGGAGTTAGCAAAACCAAGGTGCCAGAACCCAAGACGTATGGGGGTGCCCGAGATGCCAAGGAGTTAGAGAACTTCTTGTTTGATGTGGAGCAGTACTTTCGCGTTGTGAGGATGGCCTCAGAACAGGCAAAGGTGGATACTGCGACCATGTACTTGGTTGGTGATGCCAAACTGTGGTGGCGTACCAAGTACAGAGAAATTGAAAATGGAAGCTGTGTGATTGATAGTTGGGCAGACTTGAGGAGAGAGCTCAAGGCCCAATTCTTTCCTGAGAACGTTGAGTATAATGCAAGGAGAAAACTGAGAGATCTCAAGCATACGGGGTCAATCAGTTACTATGTGAAACAATTTTCTGCTTTAATGTTGGATATTCGGGATATGTCGGAGAAGGACAAGTTGTTCTATTTTCTAGAGGGGATGAAACTGTGGGCAAGGACTGAACTTCATAGACAAAGGGTTCAAGACTTGTCAACTGCACAAGCGGCTGCAGAACGCTTGACAGACTATGCTAGTGATGAGACCACTTCGTCCAAACGGTTTGGCGGAGAGGGAAATGGTGGAAAGTCTTTCAAGAATGGCAAACCCAAGAGTGGGGGAGCCGACCCTAATTCATCAACCTCACAGGAAGCTTCGTCGTCTCGAGGGTTCAACACACCCAATGGAAAGGGGAAGAGTAAAATTGAGTGTTTCTTGTGTCGAGGTCCTCATAGAGTTTTTGAGTGCCCTCACAAAGCATCACTTAATGCCTTACAGGCTTCTATTGCAGAATAGGCAGTGGAAGACGATGGGGAAGAGGATGATGCCCCGAGGGTGGGTTCAGTGCGGTTAGTGAACGCATTGGAAAAGCAGGCCAAAATACCGAAAGTTACACGAGCAAAAGGGTTAATGTTTATGGACTTGAGGATAAATGGGAAGAGTGCTCGCGCTATGGTGGATACGGGAGCTACTCATAATTTTGTTTCGCAGTTGGAAGCAGGAAGACTCAACTTATCCTTAGAGAAGGATACAAGACGCATGAAAGCAGTTAACTCTGTAGCCCAGCCTACTCTGGGAGTAGCCAAGCAAGTGGCTATAAAGCTTGGACAGTGGGAAGGTCATGCGAATTTCACAGCGGTACCATTGGATGACTATCCAGTCATTCTAGGAATGGAGTTCCTAATGGGGACGAGGGCAGTGCTGATGCCTTCGGCTGGTTCCCTGTGTCTGATGGGAGATCACTCGTGCATGGTGCAAGTCGTTGCAACGAAAGGAGATGAAGGGAAGTCCCTTTCAGCCATACAACTCAATGAAGGATTGGGTAAGGGTGAGCAGACACGTCTAGCCACGGTGGTGGTAGACAAAGAAGTAGGCCAAGAGCTGGAGCCTACGACCATCCAAGCGGTGTTGGATGAGGATAAGGAGGTGTTGCCGGATAAGCTGCCTCACAATTTGCCTTCACGACGGACTGTGGAGCAAGAGATCAAGTTGTTATCAGGAGTGAAACCACCTGCTAAAAGGCCATGTTGGATTGCGCCTAGAGAGATAGTAGAGTTGGGGAAACAGCTTGATGAAGTGGAAGCGGGATGTGTTGCCCTTCCAAAACACCGTTGGGAGCATCGGTGTCGTTTCAGAGGAAACATGAAGAGCATCTACGGAAGGTGTTTGACAGGTTGAAGGGAAACAGTCTGAATATGAAGAAGGAGAATTTCTCTTTCGCTCGGTGGAGCAACAAATTCCTTGGTCAAGTCGTTGAACAAGGTCGTATCCGGAGGGGTATGGAGAAGGTAAGGATGATTCAAGAACGGAAGATCCCCACGACAGTGAAGGAGTTGCGTTCCTTTCTTGGCCTTACTAGTTTCTACAGGAAGTTCGTTAAGGGGTATTCGCGGAGAATGACTCCAATGACAGGACTACTGGGGAGGTATTATTGGCCGCACATTCGGGATGATGTGGTTGATTATACCAAAACTTGTCTCACTTGCCAACAAGACAAGGGGGAGCGGAAGAAGTATGGTACTTTCAGGGCCGCACCAAAGTACTGTTCGGCAGAGGAGACGACACAATTGTTCCTTGTGACTGTTGTGAAATATTGGGGTTTTCCCCAAGTTATTATTTGTGACCAAGATTTAATGTTCACTGACAACTTCTTGACAGAGTTTTTCAGGATATTCAGGTCACACCTTGACATCTCTTCGAGTTATCATCAACAGACAGACGAACAGATGAAGAGATTCAGAGAGCTACTAGATGAGTACTTGCGCCATTGTGTCAATGACAACTAGAAGAGTGGCGTGCAACTACTTGATGTGGCTCCGTTCTGTGGCAATGCCCAAAGGCGCTCAACAACCAACAAGAGCCCTTTTGCGCTTGTTACAGGCCAGCTGCCACTGTTACCTCACACAGTGGGCGAGCCGTACAGACGAAAGAGTCCTAAGGCGTACATCTTCACCAGTGAAGGGAGACAGAATGCATACTTTGCCCAAGCCTATCTGGAGAAAGCTTCTAAGCAGATGAAGAAATGGGCAGAACAGGAGAGAAGACCACAGTCTCATGTCAACTTCCTCAAGCTATTCAACGCCAACACCAACAACCTGAGCAGGAGTCAGTCAAACAGCGTAGAGTTGAAGATAGTGCCACCTGACAGACATGATGTTGAAGAGATCCTTGCAAACAGAATGTTCATATCCTCAAGGACGAAGCGGCAGAAGTTCCTAGTGGAGTGGAAATGCCTTAATGACAAAGAAATCAGCTGGATTTCAGTGGAAGATTTGAAGCCATTCGTGGACAAATTTGAAGTGTACCTATCGCCAAAAGTCTACGAGGACGTCGACCGCATAAGTGGGGGAGAATGTCACGGGCTAAGCTTGTTCAGGGCATTATGCTTGCCTATGACCGCTTATCTCGTGTGTTTGGGATGAGTTTCCATCATGTAAATACTAGTGTAGGGTTATTTTCTAGTATTTATTTCATTGTAAGCCAAATAAGGCAGTATGACTCCTCGGTCACTTTGATGTTTCCTAGTGCTAGAGTGAGAATGGCCTAGAAAGCTCTTTAGGGGAGGGTGAGTGTTCATCAATCATTGTAAAACTCACTAGCAATTGTCAACGTGCTTAGCCTACTTGCCTCCCTCGCTAGGTACAACATGTCAACGGAGGATTTATTAATGAATTACGTTTGCTTCAATATTTACTGCTTGGTTGCCACGACTTTCATGAATTGATTATTATTTCCACTGCTATCTGATTGAATGTTAATGAAAGTGCTTTGTGGATGAATTTTAGTAAACAAAAGGCTGGCTAGTTAAGCAAGAGTGCTTTAGCTAGCGCCGCACGGCCCTTCACAACGGTGTGAAAAAGGCGGACCGTGACAGTATGGCATGGCGCGTCTTCCGGTGTCCACCTCATCGCTGATCATAGCCACCCAGCTGGCCTTCACGGCCGGGTTCGCCTTCCTTCTGGTGAGGCAACGGTTCACCTCGTATTCGATAAACGCCGTCGTTTTGCTAACGATCGGAGCTGCTATTCTGGGGATCCATGCGAGCGGCGACCGTCCTAAGAACGAGTCGAACAAGGAGTATTATTTGGGGTTCTTTATGACGCTGGCGGCGGCAGCGCTCAATGGGTTGGTTTTGCCCGTGGTGGAATTAACGTACAAGAAGGCACGGCAGGCCATTACCTATTCACTGGTGCTGGAGATGCAGATGGTGATCGCTTTCTTTGCTACTCTCTTCTGCACCATAGGCATGCTGGTCAACCATGATTTTCAGGTCTCTCTCTCTCTCTCTCTCTCTCTCTCTCTCTCTCGCTATGGAAACACATGACAATTAAAGGTACTATCAAATAAGCTAATAGGTTTTAGCATTATAAGTTGACTGATTAATCAAGCATAGATCAAGCTGCAAATTAGTCAAATCAGACAAAATTATTCCTGTCTGTTCTTCTGATTATTATTTTTTCTTCCACTCATCTTTCGCTGTGAAAACATTTTCCTAATAGTGTGAAATGGCATAACTAGATTCATAACAAAAAATTTCTAAAGAAATTATCCTCATAAGATTTGAAAGGTCTGTAAATCTTAATATACTTAACAATGGGTCTCATATTAATTTGTTGGCCAACATATTAAGTGATTTGTGTGTTCCAAATCTGGCATAAAAATATTCTTTAGACTACATTTGGTTCATTGAATAGGCACATATTTACAAAAATATATTAACTTTAATAAATTAATTAAATAAAAAATATATTAATATAAAATAAATAATGTAAGAAATTTTTTATGAATTTACAATAAAGAATAGAGAAATAATAACTATTTTTTTAAATTTTAGCAATTAATATTTGTTCATTTCTTATTATATATTGAATAAAACAAGTAATAGTTCATCTTATTTCAATGAATAGTTATTCCGCCAAACGAAATGAGTCCTACGTTCTCTGAATTTATATATGATCATTTCCCCCTAAACTTGCTAGTTGTTTTTATTACTATAGTTTTGTATTTTTATTTTATTTTATTATTTTAATGAATATTATTAACAATTAATATCATTGTATTCTTAGGCATGCAGTAAAATTAAGTTGTTTATACTTTGACTAACAGTAGAAAAATAGTATGGTTTAGTTTTAAGTTCTTAAAAATAAATTAATTAGAGCCAACTGAAACTAATTCAATTCGACTATGCAAATTATTCGAACAATCTTTCGCACCAAACTAGGTCTAATCAAAATTCTTATGGTCTAATTTAATTTAATTACTAAAAAGATTCAATTATTTGTAGTTTGCATAATGATAAGTCAACTATAATTGACGAGTCTTAATTAAAAATGTGAAAAATGTGGAGTGAAACATTCAGCTTCAAGTCTTAATTTAAGATTGCTTAGGTTATTTTATTTATACATATATATATATATATATATATAATTCTAGCATTTTAATTAACTTACTTGATATACATTTTATACATTATTTAAATCAAGGTACAAAAAATATATATTGAAGACTTAAATTTTAGCTTAGTAGTAAATTTTCATGTTTGAAATATAAGGGTTAAAGTCTGCAACTCTTACCCAGGGTAGAATTTCAATTAACCAAAAGAAAAATATTATTTTCACATATATTGTGTGCACATGCTTAATTATTGTTGCACTATTAATAATTAATTGGCTATATTCCTTTCTTTGAAGAAAAGTTATTAATATTTTATTACATGTTCAATTTTTAAAAATCAGTGTTTTAATTTATTTTTGTATAAAAGGTATAATAATTAATAAAATTCCACCCACAATTACTGTAAGCATGCCGAGTACAATTGACGTACTTAGCATAACTCTGTGCAATCACTGAATTGGCCGGTTAAATAGTCGTGATGAGTTTGAGAGGTAGATGGTTGACTAGTAGATGGAAACCATTTGTGCTCTTATAGAACACAAGGGACCAGTGCTGTCTCCCCTATGTGTCTCTCCAATGATTTCAAGGCCCACTCTTTGGGCATCACTTTCTTTTCCTACGGACCTATGTGCACCCCCCCCCCCCCCCCCTTTTTTCTTTTTTCTTTTTTTAATGAAAATATCAAGAAAAAGAAAAAGAAAAAGAAAAACACAAATATATGGTAGGTGACCCTATATTTACGATTTTGAAGTCAATTGAATTTTAGAAAGTAGGTTGTATTGGAAGAGATATCAATAAACAATCATAACGGAATAATTCTTCTCCCTATATTCAAGTAAATATAATGTATCTCTACTTTTATATGTGTTGAAAATAATAGAAAAAATGATTAATCACACCAAACCACAAGAATACAAACAATTTTTTATGTGGAAAACTTATCTAGTGTGAGAAAAAAAATCACGGGTCCTAATCCAGTTGAAATCTTCACTGTCAACCAAATAATGGGTACACAAAGTTTTCTCTAATCACACTTAGAGACTACAAATATATCTCATCAAGATATCATCAATTTTGGCAAATACAAAGAGAATTGGAGAGAATATACCAAAATCGCAGTTACTGTTCACGGGCACAAATCCCAACCCCCAAACTCAAAATCTGATTTCCACCTTTCAAATTGTAGCTCTTTGAATCATGAACCACTCTTCCAAATTTTAGCTCAAACGGACCACAGATAAAGCGGGATCGGAGTCTTGATGAAATCTGAGTAACATAAGAAAAATCACGTTTTTCTCTCTTTCTTTTGAGAAGTGACGGCTCCTCCCCTCTCCCCTCTTTTTATTATAACTTCCTTTAAGTTATCACACTAAAGGGTTGGACTTTAGGCTTTTAATAGAGCCCACTTAGGCTTTCCTCCACATGGAAGGAAATAACTCGACAAATCTCCCCCATTTCGACTATATGCAGGGAATCGCCATCCCGGTGATCGAACAACAAACTTCAAGCTTGTCCCTTGATAGTGTCTTTGTCAACATATCAAAACCATTATCTTCAGTGTGAACCTTCTCAAGTGCCAGTAACTTATCGTTCTACGCATCTCTGACCCAACGGTATCGTACATTAATGTGATTCGAACTTGTATGGAAATTGGAATTCTTAGCAAGATGAATAACACTCTGGCTATCACAAAACAATACATACCTCTGCTACTTGAAATCAAATTCTCTCAAGAACTTCTTTGCCCATAGCAACTCTTTAGTCGCTTCCATTGCTGCAATGAACTCTACCTCTGTCACAAAAAGAGCAATACACTTTTGAAGTCTCGATTGCCAAACTACAGCTCCACCTACAAAAGTGATCAAATAACCCAAAGTGGACTTACGAGTATCCACATCCCCTGCCATATCTACATCTATGCAGCCAACTAACAATGGTCATCCATTTCCCAAACCAAGTCTTAAACTAGAAGTGCCTCGAAGATAACTCATGATCCACTTCACTGCATTCTAGTGCTCTCTTCCCGGATTTGACAAGAATCGGCTAACTACACCAACTGCATAGGCTATATATGGTATTGTGCAAACCATTGCATACATCAAACTTCCTACTACTAAGGCGTAAGGAACTCTTTCCATGTCTTCCTTTTCCTTATCTGTTGAAGGATATTCCTTTGTACTCAGTCTGAAGTGGGTAGCAAGAGGAGAGCTAACCACTTTAGTGTTGTCCATATTGAACCTCTAAAGCACTTTCTCAATGTACTCCTCTTGTAACAAATGTAACTTCTTGGCACTTCTGTCACAACTGATTTTTATGCCAAGAATTTTCTTTGCTGGTCCCAAATCCTTCATAGAAAATGACTTACTCAATTGCTTCTTCAACTAGTCAATCCTTGAAGCATTCGTGCCAACAATCAGCATGTCATCCATATAAAGTAGTAAGAAAATAAAATCACCATCGAAAAATTTCTAAACAAATAAATAGCGATCTGAAGTTGTCTTCTTGTAGCCTTACTCCCTCATAATAAACTCAAATTTTTTGTACCACTGTCTTGGTGCTTGTTTCAAACCATATAAGCTTTTCTTCAGCTTGCACGCATAATCCTTTTTCGCTTTCACTTTGAACCCTCTGGCTGCTTCATATAAATCTCTTCTTCCAAATCACCAGGAAGGAAGACAGTTTTTACATCCATCTGCTTAACTTCCAAGTCAAGACTAGCTGTTAAGCTGAGTACTGTACGGATCAATGACATCTTTACAATTGGACAAAAATCTCATCAAATTCAATACCTTTTCTCTGACCGAACCCTTTTACAACCAATCTAGATTTGTATTGTGGCCATGAAGAGAGCTCATTTGGCTTCTTCTTATAAATCCACTTGTTCTCCAAAGCTCTTTTTCCTTTAGGTGGCTTCACTAACTGAAAGGTGTGGTTATCATGTAATGAATGGATCTCATATTGCATGGCCTCAACCCACTCTATCTTGTGTTCATCTTCCATGGATTCTTCAAAACACTGAGGCTCTCTCCCGTCAGTTAATAACACATACTACTATACTGAATACCGAGTAGAAGGATGCCGGTCCTTGGTAGAACTCCTAGATGGAATCTCTGGTGAAATCTCTGACACTGTCAATTGATCATTAGTCTCAACGTCTCCCTGAACCAGTAAGAGAACATCCACATCACCTCTACCCTAGTGGTCAACCTGAACATTATTCTCAACCTAAGATGGAAAATTTTTTAAAGGAACTAGATCCACATTAGTTAAACTGTCACCCGGATGAGACATAGATTTCTCCGCCTTCTCAATATCCTGAATCATCTGATCTTCTACAAACATGACATCTCTACTTCTCACAATTTTTTTCTCAACTAGATCATAAAACTTGTATCCAAACTCATCTTGACCGTAGCCAAGGAATATACACTATCGCATTTTCTCATCAAGTTTGGACCTTTTATCTTTTGGAATATGCACAATTGCTTTGCACCCAAAAACACACAGGTGATTATAGGAAACATCCTTACCTATCCAAACTCTGTCTGACACATCAAACTGTAAAGGAACACAGGGTGTAAGATTCAACACATGAGCAACAGTGCTCAATGCCTCCCCCCAAAAGGATTTTGGCAACTGGGCTTGTGAAGGAAAAAATCCCACTATCTCTGTTAGCTTTACCGTGATCCCAAGAGAGGGGAGGGGGGTGAATTGGTATTTTTAAAATTTGTATCCTAGGTATTCTTCCTAATAGCAGTATGTTCACAAGCCTATGGTCAATCTAGTGCAAATAATGTAAATATACCAGAAATTAAATAAAACAGTTTAAACAATCACACAAGCACCAGAAAGCAGTAAAGAAAGGATGACATGCAGATATGTTATCGAGGTTCGGCCAACTACCTACGTCCTCGCCTTGGCTAACCAGCACAAGGATTATCACAATAACTTGCTCACTTAAACGGGTGGAGCGGCACCTATACAAACCAGGTCAAACTACCACAAGGCTGACCTCAACCTTTACACCAATCCTTACTGGACCGGATTACCGCCCCCTCAGGCCACGTCTGGAATCTCTCAAATATATAATCAAAAGGTACAATGTATGGGTGCTTTCATGTAAAGCAAATTTGTACCACAAATGCGCACAATATCACATATACCACAAATGATTTAATAATATAAGTTTAGTGTGGTCTAAGTAGTTTAACTCTTAAAGATGTTTTCTATCAGTGTAGTGAGTACGTGAGAGTATCAATAATAATCTGTGTATTTCAAAATATTCAATCAAACGTGTTCACACAAAATATCAAACAAGCCTCAAGAACATCAATTAATAGAATGTCTCAATCACATGAATATGTACATGCTTGGATTGCAAGATATATGTAATCTTTGTATTTCAGCAAATGATATAGACTTGAATGGATATTGCCACAAAGATTAATATAATACACACAAATATCTTTTCAAAAATATATCAATATGAATACCACAAGATATTTGAGTACCTTTGAAAATATTTTTGGAAGCCAAAACAAATACAACCTTCCTAAGTAATTGCAATGAGAATGCAACACTCGGAAGTTTAGCAAAGTGCTCTTAGGATAGGCTTATGAGACAAGCCTCCTTAGAATACTTAGGTAATGCTCACAAGAAAATTGATTCAAGCAATCAAAGAATGAGAGAGCAAAACCTCAAACCAATAACACTCAAATACACTTACAAATGATACTGAGATGAAGTAGGTAAGTTTGAGTGGATTTTGAAAGAGTATAAGCAATGGGAAATATTTAGCTTGAGAGAGAAATTTTGATTTTGGTTTTTGCTAATCTACACTTAATTCTCCCAAATGAAGGAGTATATATAGACATATCAAAAATTTTGACCGTTGGGGACCTATTAGGGATTATTAGAAAAGTTTAACGACGTTTAAAATATTTTAACCCCGTTTAAAGATTTTAACTACGGTAAAAAATTAAGGCAACCTGAGAGGTCTGGTCAACCAGAACAAGTTCGGTAGACCAGGACTCATATAGTTCAGTCGACCAGGGGGTTTTTGAACTGAGGTCTCGGTTGACCAAAAGTGGGCGATTTCCCAAATTTCTAAGGTTCGGTCGACCAGACCTTTTTGAACTACCTGGTTCGGTCGATCAGACCGCTGGGAATTCTCCCGAGGACCCTCCGATCAACCAAGTAGTTGGAGTACAAAAGTGGTCGGTCGACTAGGAGGTCAAAATGTTGACTCCTAGGTAGTTTGGTTGGCCGGGGTCAAATGAACTGTAAGGGCTCAGTCGATCGGACTGTGGTCAACATGTTGACCAGGACCAGTTTCGGTCGACTAGGAGGAAATGACCTGTGTGGGTCGGTCTACCGAAAGTACAAGACTTGTACATTTCTATCCTTTTTCAAGCACGCAATTACCTAAGTCAAATATTTAAACATATGTATGCATGAGTGAGTGTCCTAGGGTCATTTGTGTCCAAAATTAAGACACCGAAAAAGTTCGGTGTTGGTCGACCGAAGGGTACACCCTAAGGTCATGCTAAGGTCATTTTGCATTATGATTTGGTTTGAACTTACAAAATAAACCATGCATGTGTTGTGTGTGCTTATTACAAACCAAAAGTCCTAATTACTATTACAGACCAAATAGACCACTAAATATGTTACAACTGAAAATACGAACTGGTCTTCAAGCTTTAAGCTTTTCATATGCCATTAATGATCTTCTAATATGGACCTGCACATGAACTAGATATTTATTAAATAGCGGAGTATTTGTCATTATCAAAATCGGGCGTGACTTATAAGTTCAACACTCTCAACCAGTGTTCTATTCATCATTTCTACTATGTCATTCAACTGAGGAGTTTTCGGAGGTGTCTTTCAAATTCAAGGTATATACCCACAACTTCCTTGAATGATCATCTATGAAGGTCACAAAGTATTTGGAGCTACCAAGTGTTCTTATGTTCATATGGCTACACACATATGAATGTACCAAATCCATTATCTCTGACTTTCTCGAATGAGGGTAATTCTTAAAGGAAACTCCGATCTACTTCCTTGACAAACAATGAGTACACCTTTTTAGAAGTGTACTTTTCAATCCACGTAGTAGACTTTTCTTCCCTAGTAGAGCTAATCCTTTCTCACTCATATGAGCAAGTCTCTTGTGCCACAACTCTGCTGTACCATTATCCTCCATCACATTAACAATTTCATTGGAGATCTTTTCTTGCAGAACGTACAATGCAAAGTGCTTCATGCCTCGAGCCACTACCATAGCACCCCCTATGAGCTCCCATTGGCCATTACTGAAAGTGCTGCAGTACCCTTCGTCATCAAGTTTGCCTACAAAAACTCAATTCAAACGAATATCGGGAATATGCTTCACATCTCTAAGAACTAAACTTATGCCAATATTTGTCTTTAGATACACATCCCCAATTCCAATGACTTTAATCAAGCCATCATTGCCCATCTTTACAGTTCCAAAGTCACCATATTTATAGGATATAAAGAGATCCTTCTAAGATGTAGCATGAATGGAGAATTGTTGCCTATTTTTATCTTTGTACATGTTAGTAGCATACTATTTGTCTATGATTTGTTATTATTGTAAATGCGATGTATTGATCTTCTTGACGTACTATTTTCTTTATATTGGAACAAGATCCCTCCCGTCGACGTAGGCTTTATAGTCAAACCACGTAAATTGTTGTGTATTCTGTAATATTTTTCTTTGCTTTCTTTTGATTTTTGAATTCATTGCCCTTAAATAAATGATACATTTGCAAAATAAAGTGATAGTTTTGTAATTATTAAATAGGTACATAGACTTGATAGAAAACCAAAGGTAAATGGACAATACATTTGTTTTCTAAACAATAATTTACTAAATAAACTTAGTACATTTGCATCTTCCTTCTCAAATATATTGCAATAATAATAATAATAATAACAACAACAACAACAACAACAACAACAACAACAACAACAACAACAATAATAATAATAATAATAATAATAATAATAATAATAATAATAATAATAATAATAATAATAAGAATTTACTTGAATGAGTTCTGGATATAAATAAGGTAAGGTATTGTCTCTCTATTGATTAATTGAAAATAATAATTAAATCAATATACAAACAGATTGTAAAAAAAAAAAAAAAAAAAAAAATGAACATACAATATCCCAAAAAATATACAATAATGAACCAAAAAAATACAATCAAGTCCCACCTTGTTGCGGTCTCCTTTATCTCTGCGACCGTTTACGTTGTTCTGGCTGCCCACCTTACACACGTGGTTGTCTCCCACATCCATCTGCACCCTCGTTAACATGTGATGTTTGTGGGATCTACAGCATCATGCGACGTCTGATCACCAAATAGATCAAATGGGATCAATGATGAAATCGAGAATTGTTGGTATTGCTGTTGTCCCTAGTAGATTGGGGGTGGGTAGGATGGATTGGAGTATAGTCGCTCCGACACATACAATGTACTACTGGACGCCCCATATGGATCCTAATACACCCTATATGGAATATGGGAAGAAGAAGTCGAAGCATGCTAGGGGGAGGTATGTGTAGGTATTTACTGTTGTGCCAATGCTCCCCCATCACCCTCTGTGCACTGTGTGAGTAGGGCAAGTACTCCCCCCTCACCTTGAGCGCGACCCCCCCCCCTAACAGCTCCGGCAAGGTCCAACATGAAGTCTCCTATGCGATGCTTGCTTAGCAACTATCGACATTATGCGCATCCTCATCATTGGCATGGGTAGACCTATGAACTGACCAAAGAGCTTCATATGCCACAAACTGCATACAAGCTATTGCAATCGATCTAACCAAACATGTCGGGACATAATCATATAACTAAATCTCCCCCATCATATGCTCTTGTAATAGAATACTATAAAAATATTAATAAGTTATTGAAAATAATTGTATGTTCACTATATGCATTGAATAATTTATTCACTCACCACTATCATATGCAAACTGGTAGTCCTACTAATGCAGCGAATAGTGATAAACTGGTACCAATGATTATATCCATCCTCGGCTTATAGAGGTATGGGCCTATGGAATGAAAGTTTAGTCAGTATATGGACGACATAGTCCAGTCACTGCTGCCACATTTGGAGGTTATGATTGTAATATGCACGCTAGTCAATATGATAATTCCCATGTTGCTCACATTTTTGCAAATCCCTAAAATAACCGTTATGGTTGTACCCTATTTGAGGTGGAAGGGGTATATGCTACCTTAGCCCGAAGTGCCTCAGTACTCGTTTATTTAGGTGCCACTCCATGACCTAAAAGCATATCAAGGGAGTGCAAACAAGCCCAAATTTTACTTCATTGAAGAACACACACGGTAGATTAGCGTAGATATCTGTTGTGTATGACTTCCATATAAACTACTAACAAATGATACCTGTAATAACAATATTGAATATTAAGTAATCACATTTTATGATTCCAATGAAAATATGTATTATATGGTCTCACGCATCATATTAGTGTCATATCGGTATGATCATAGAATATGCATGGGGACATGCAAAGTAAGAAATGAAGCTTGAAATCTACAATATAACAAGACAATAAAATTTTGGAAATTTATGGAAAGTAAAACACTTACTAACTTGACCGCAAGTGGGTACGACCTATCACTGACATCAGCAGAAATATATGGTAGACCAAATCTAATAGGAGCAAGAAAGGGCATGTTTCCCCATGCCCAAACTTGCAGAAAGAACATCGAACCTCCAACTAAATGTGCCCCCCCTCACGACCAACCTGGATGTCATGTCCAAGTCACTGAGTATAGGTAGGAAAATTAACAATGCATAGTATTGTGACTTGTTCACAAAAAAAAAAACTGCATTTAAGTTGTAAGAAGTATGCTCAAGCATACTGCATTACTTCATCCTCTGATGCATTATTAGCAAGCCTTAGTAGGTCATTGTCCATCCATGCCATCGATAAGGAGGAGCTAGATCATCCGCTCCAGCTAGTGGGGGGGGGGGGTCGCATCCAAGTAGTTTAAAATATAGGTAGGGTCAATTTTGCTGTGTCATCTTTGTAACAGCGTCACCATCTACAGGTAACTTTGTAATAATCGCAACATCCTGCAGCATTGTTGTCGCCTCGCTACAAGGAAAGTGAAATGTGTGCATTTAAAGCCTCCAGCGCTCTAGCAATGCGTTAATTAAATGGTGGTCAAATTGAATGTACCGAATCTGGTATAGTGGATAGAACCCCATTTGTTGAATCCACGGAATGATTCTAGCATCAGCATGCCACTGCATCTTTAATGTGTGTACACGTACACTGATGCCCTTTAAAGGCATCAAAATAATCTTTCTCCTATGTGATCACTGTTTGCAGAGTGCCACTCCATGACTTGGAGAGAGCTGTTGCTCTGACGTCTATATGTGTGAGGTTCCAGGCAACAAGTGTCCAATTACCGTAGGTTTCAACTGGTGTGAAGTTTTGAGCATGCAACCCACCCACCTTGCTAGAAGCAATGTAGGAAAGTCACATTAAACATTGCTTATCCTTGCTATTAGTCGAATTGGATGCAAAAGAGATAATGTCTAGCCGCTACAAACAAATCAAAAAAGCCTATCTTGTAGGTCACATGTATAGTATAGAGAAGGTAGGAGGGATGAAGGGCCCATAACATCAGAAAAGAAGGATCGGTGAGACCGAGATCTATGTTGTGCAAATATAAAAATAAAATAAAATAAGCGTATGGTTAATAAAGACGATTATTAAGAATTACAAAATTTGTATTAAATATATCATAATCATAAACATACCTCAATATTAAATGAAATAGATGTATAAAATCAAAGTAAACATTGAAATTTGTGAAGATGGTGGGGAGGATGTAGGAGAAAGGAAGAAGAAAAGAGAAGCACAAGTGGGAGGGAGAAGGAAATGAGGGGAAAACATAGGGGTTATGGGAGGGAACTTGTGGCAGGTAAGGCACAAGGGGGCAAGGGGACAGGGAAGGGACTGCGCGGAAAAAAGAGGGAGGGGGGAGGGGGGAGGGGGGGGAGGCCACGTAGTATGGCGTACCAGAACTGACTTTCCAAAAGTCGGTTCTAGATTACCTTTTTTTTTTCTACGCAGGGGGTGCAAGGATGTCGGATCTTGGGAGCATAACCGATTTTTGGAAAGTTAGTTTTGACTTTCTAGTCATTTTTTTAAAAAAATTTTTTGCTCCCCACCTCGAGGAGAAAATGTGGAAGCCAAGGGAAGCAGAGGTGCAAGAACCTCCAAAAGTCAATTCTACCACATGTTTTTCTTTTTCAATACTCAGCCGATTTTTGGAAAGTCGGTTAAGTTCAAAATCGTAAATATAGGGCCACCTACCCTATTTTTTTTTGGTTTTTACATTTTTGTAAAAAAACTCTCTATCCTTCTGTCCTTTTGCTAAATTTACTTCACCAAAAAAAAAAAAAATACCTAAAGATCCCATTAGTTATAGATTATTTTAAAAAAATTTTCACTAATTTTATTTCCAAATTTTATAAAAATAGTCATTTTTTCATTTAAAAAATTTTTATATTGAATAAGTGAATAAATAAATAAATAATAAAATTGTCATTATTTATTTTTGAAAACATCTTTATTTTTTTCGACTAATTATAAAAAATGCCACCTTATTTTTAATTTTTTAAGGTTTTATAGAAAAATTATAAAATACATATTTTTATTATTTTGAAGATCTAATTATTCTTACTTTGTGTACGGGAGCATAGAATTTTGTATTTTTACCTTAATTTGGGTGACTTATGTTTTAAATTTTTTCAAATCTGCACAAATTTTTTTTTTTAAAGAAAGTTATCATTTTTTGAATTATTTAGAAACATAGAAATGAAATATGAAAATTATTTTTCTATTAAAAATATCAATTATGTACTTAAGAAGTATGAAATCAATAATAATTACATATCTAATAGTTAAATCCTTGAAATTTGAATGATTTCAAGTTTTTTTTTTTGGCTTAAATAAATAATTATCAATTAAAAGTAACTCAAAATACAAGGACTTGATTAGTGTGGGTTAGGCCACCTCATCTAATAGTTTCACTTTCTAAAGTGGAAAAAATTCTACTATTTGAGAAATTATTATGTCAAGTTGCCTAAATTACATAATTTGACATCCACTTAGTGAATTTCATGCTTACAAATTGAAGTTATCTAGCTTATAGTAATTAACTTATCTAGCTTTATATTTTTTAATAACCTCATCAGCTCTTTCCTTCCTTTAGTGGGTTCGTTTGGTATCAATGTCAAAAATTAGAGATATGAAAATTAGAAACGAAAATTAAAAACCAGAAATAGAAACTAAAAACTAAAAATCAAAAACTTATTTGATTAACATTTATAAAACTAATACAAATTAAAAACTAAATATAAAAAAATGCTCATTTTCATCTTTAAATCAAAATATTATAAAAATATGATTAAAATAATAAAATTAGAAATAATACACATTTAAAAAATTACTATAATAAAAATAAAATTTATTATAATTATTTTACTTAATTGTTCTGCTTTCAAAATTTACTTTACAATAAAACTTCTAAACATGACAATTAAAAAATAGTAAAAGTATTTTGTAATTTGCTTTATTATTAATTTTCAAATTTATGCATATTTTTCATTTAATTATATTTAAATTTATATGATTATTTAATTTTCATTTTAATTTAAAAGTATATAAAATAAATAATTTAATAAAAAAACTATTTCCAGATATTAAAATTTTTGGCAACAAGTTGCCAAAAAAAACCACAAACAACCGAAAACCAGTAACAGAAATAGAAAACTAACAATAGAAACAAATGGATTTTTATAATCAATTTTTTTACTATGAAGAAATAGAAACAAAAAATAGGAAACGGTAGCTATATATACCAAACAAACCCTTAACTATTTGTTTATATTATATAATTGGTTGGGATCTCAATGGGATTCCATCAATATCTAGGAGTCATTGCTCACCATTAATTCCATTTCATCATTTAAAACTTCTTTCCAAATGATCAAACATGTATAAATGTCATAACATTTTGAAGGTCTTAGGATTGAACTCAATGACGATGATAATAGGAATTCTTGAAATTACATTTTCACTCATGATTTTCATTAAGAAGATATAAAATTTTGGTAAATAGATTTTGGATATTGTAGTCCTTTAGTTCATCTAAGTTCAAGATCTTTTGTTGTAATTTCATTACATGTTCCTTGTGTAATTCTAAAATGCTTAATCTCTATACTCAATTCCTTTATTTATTTTGTTTGAGTTACTAGGTTATGATATTTTGTGTACAGTCAAAAAAGGCATGCCCAATATTTGGTTTCTTTCTCTTTCAAGCTTCATGCGAGATTATAATTTCTCTTAGTAATAAAATTTACCAATTTTCATATTTTATTTTATTTTATTTTTCTTTGGGCTTTACCCTAAGGTCTACCTTAAGGCTTGAACTACCTAGAAAGCATAAAATTTACCAATTTCCATATTTTATTTTATTTTTCTATATATTCAATTCAATTCAACTCAAATTTCTATATTCTTATTCCTATTTACATATATATATATATATATATATACATATTTTTTTGGCTACTTAATTTTATCATGGGCTAAAGCAACTTCACGAATTCTAACCTTAAACTCAAAGTAGGAAACGATTGTAGAATTTGTATCCTACACTTAATTGTCATGCCATGCTAATTTTCTACTTTAGTTTTGTAATTCTAAATTTATTGAGTGACTTCAACTTTTTATATATAAAGTTAGCATGTCTAATTAATAAACAAGAAGAATCAACCAAGCAAGCATCGACATTAAAACTATAAATATTAACCTTTAAAGTCTATCTTTATAAAGTATTTTTAGTTTGTTTTCGCAAAAATGCACACTTTAGAAGTACAATTGTTTTTGATTTGATAAAACAACCTTAATTTATGCATACTACGCAAGCTACACGACATTAATTCCCTTACAATTTCAAACATAAACCATATACACCAGGATTGACCCACCAAGATATGCTAACTTCATAAGCATTAGTCTCAAATCCTATTGCATCAAAATTTTCCTTTAGAGCATCTTTCTCTCTCTTCTTCAAGGTTGACACATTTTCTTGTAGTGATATAAGTTGTTGTAATAGAATTAAGCATTTTTCCTTTTCAATTTTTTTCCTTTATAGATAGTTGGATGATTGGAACTTCTTCCATTTGCTTTTTAGCTGTTAGTTTTATTTTCCTCTTCCACATTATGACCTTACTTATAGTTATCATTATGTCAACCATTTTTATCTTGGGGACAATATTTCATCTCAATTTGCTTGTGATTAGCCAACTTTTTAGGAGTAATATTTTTGTTCTTGTATTTAAAACCTCATTTGCAATTTTTTCATTAAAAATAGAAATAATTGCAATGGGCTCATCCATACTCCAACTCTCCCTATTCTATAATGAACTTTCCTTCCAATGAATCTAAAATTTCCTTTGCAAGTCATGTTATTCCATGGAGTTGACATTATGTTCCTGTTACATAAGATTACCATTTTCCCATTTAATCCTTGTACAAACAAACTTTGAAGTCCGTTGCTTTGATTGAGCACACTTGGATCAATGGTAGTGAGAACATAAACCACTATTCAAGTAGAAGGTGCATTCTCATTTTCCAATGCTTGAATCTTACTCCATCAAACTGCTCCAATTTGACAAGATGCATTATATATCTCTTTGAGTGCATGTTGCATGTAGTAAGGAGATTCTTTGTAATGGTACTAAACCTTTCATATTAAGGGAACAATGGTGTAAACAAGATGAAGTTGAAGTAGCAAACAACAACTATGCTATGTATGCACTCATTTTCCAATGCTTGATTTGAATCTTGCTCCAATTTGGCAAGATGTTTTATTTCTTTGAGCGTACGTAGTAAGGAGATTCTTTTGTTATGACAATAAACCTTTAATATTGAGAGATTAATAATGGTGTGAACAAGATGAAGTTGGAGAAACAAATAGCAACCACTCAACATTTACAAACTTTATTGTGCATTGTTAAGGATTATAGTTGCTGAACAAATTTGAAAATGCCTTATGCAATTTCTGGTTTCTTTTGATTGATTCAAAATGGATCCTTTCATGACTTCATGAAAGTGTCAAATTATGCCACATATCCACACAAACAATGCAAGCATGTGAACTCCACTTTTGTATAATGACAAATATGTGTAGAACGTTCATATATAAGGCAATAAAAATTTTCTTTCTTTTTCAATAAGTGTCAAAACACACTACCCCATTCTTTGATTATTTCTACCCAAACTTTATTTTTAAAAGAGTCTTCTCAACAATTCTGCCATAGCATCTCTGAAAATAGTTTAAGGTGTGTATACGTGGGATCTCATCTTTAAAGAGCACCCAAAAAATGCTCAATATAATTCACATGTCTTTGCAGGCAATTTCAAGGGAGGCAAAAGAATTTGAACTTGGAGAAGCAAGGTATTATGTGGTGCTGGTGTGGAATGCAATCCTTTGGCAGGTTTTATTTCTTGGAGCAATTGGGGTGATCTTTTGTGCCTCTTCATTGTCATCTGGAATTTTAATTTCTGTTCTAATCCCCGTGACTGAGCTTTTAGCTATTATTTTCTACAAAGAAAAGTTTGAGGCTGAGAAAGGAATTGCCCTTGCCCTTTCTATTTGGGGCTTCATTTCCTACTTCTATGGAGAGATAAAACAATCCAAGAAAACTAATGAACAAATCCCAAAAATAGAGATGCCCTAAAGTCTTACAGCATAATGACACTAGCATGTGTCACGAGAAGCCACGAATGTCTGTGACAAGGAAAAAGGGATAACAAAGGATAAACCGCTTTTGTAATATATTTTTTTAATCATATTTAAATTATGTTAGCTTCATGATTTCTTTATGGGGCTTTGTTTCTTCTTTTTTTTCTTCACTTCTTCAGTGAAATTAGGAATAGCTTCCCAAGAAGGAGGAGGGGTGAATTGGAAACTTTCTATATTTTGATGTTTTTTTTTTTAATCCTTTTCTTTAGATACTGTATAAAGTACAACAGATAATTTATAAACACTCCTTGGAATACTTGTAATCTAAATAAACAAGACAATCTATGAAACTAAAACAATTTAATCACTCAATTAAGGATGATATTGCTTTTGTTGATTTCCCTGTGAATATGTATAACCTGCTTTGAAATAACTTTTAGTATGCGCCTTACTTGATTGAAGATTTCCGAAGATTAACCAACGTACTCCCTTTTGGGTTTCCGCAAACGATTAATCGAAACGTACTTTCTAAATACCAAGAATCCTTATTTCTTTTTCTTTGAAACTTGTTTCCTACACTTTGAAATCACACAGCAAGTAAAGTATATAAAATAGAGAGAAACCCACAAGATTTTTACGAGGTTCGGCCTCAACACAACCTACGTCCTTGCCCTTGGCAAAATACCAAAGGTTTCCTCTATAGCAGTTTCGTTACCGAGAGGAATAACTCCTATTTACAATCACTTCTTTAGTCAAGGCTAGAGCCTGCCTTCTCCAAACAATATGCCCTTATTTGGTTTTGTTCCAACAGCCTAGAATCGTTCAAAATCTATAAGAGAAATATCAAAACCTGATGTACAAGAGAAGCTCACTCACAGAGCATATTAGTACAGATAAGAACTATGTACTTCAAAAGATAAAATATCAAGAATAGAAATAAACTTTTGAAGCTTTTCAAAGAATTCACCAAAATCCTTTTCTCCATATGAGAAAACAGTAGTTCTTCAAATTTTGACGAACAAAAGATCAGAATAACAATACTTTCAGCTTTTCAGAAGATTGAGTAAGAGACTTTGAGAGCAAGAGAACTTTGAGAGAGTTTCAATGCTTGGGATAATTAATTTTGATTCACAAGAACCACATATTTATAGGATTTCAAGTAGGTTCCCTTGTTGTAAGAGTTTCCTTAAGGAGTTTCCCAAGTTGTTAGAAAATTTGGGTTTCAAACGGCTATAATTTAAAAATAAGAATTTTAAAATTTTTGCCCGTTGAATAGTGTTCAGTTGACTGAAGTGTCGTGGTCAGTCAACTGAAGTTCCTTAAACCCTTAAAAAATTGAACTGGATACAGGGTCAGTAAATTGATGTTAGAGTTCAGATGACTGAAGTCGCAAGTTCAGTTGACTGAAGTCACAAGTTTAGTGGTCTGAAGTTTCTTACACTCTTAAAAAAAATAAAACTGGATACAGGGTCAGTAATCTAAAGTCAGGGTTCAGATGTCTGATGTCGCAGGTTCAGTTGACTGAAGTCACAAGTTCAGTCGACTGAACTCACTGCTGCAACTCTCTGCCTGTTCTGGAAATTCTTCAGTTAGCTGGACTTATTTTTTGAGTCGATTGAAGTAATTCTTTAGATGTCTGAACTAAATGTTAAGTCAACTGAAGTCTCTACTTCAGTTATCTGAACTGAAAAGTTCAGTCAACTGATCTTTACTAAATTATGTTTTATAAAAAACACTTTCTTTAAAACTCTTTTGCTCTCTCATGAATTTAATAAATACTTAATTAACTAAGTCTTTAAACCTTGATAATCTCTTAGAAAAAGCTTCAAAATATATTTCAAAGATATTTTGCCTTTTGAAATACTTACAAATATGTTTCCTAGGCCTTAAGCTTGAGTTCTCTTAGCCCTTGAGATGTTTTAAATAATTTTCTTGAGCTTCAAATATATCAGAGCCTCTATGAATCTTTGAGAAGATATCTTCATACTTGACTTATACTTATTCTTCTCTTAAACCATACTTGATCTAAATTTGAGCTTTACTTTGAACCATACTTGATCCGTATTTCCTGAAACATCAAAACTCAACCTTTTTCAAGTTAAATCATCCTTTGTTTGTTATCACCAAAATCAATTGAAAGACCTTGTTAGGCCAACAATCTGCCCCTTTTTGATGATGACAAACAAGGAGTAAAGATAAAATGTGAAATGAATTACTCTCCCTTACTATGAACATTAATAAGTAAGTAAAAAGAACTCCCCCTTGCTAAAAGCCATAGAAAAATTTTGAGTTCATTATCATATATCGGATTCACAGGATATGATATGTTGTAGATCCATCAAGATCAAAATCATAGATATGATTGTATTCAAGTTTCTTTTACATAATCCATTTACTTGCAGGACTTTTCAATTTTTATGTGTTTTATCTTTACTAAGCACTACTCTTTTTCCCCCTTTGGCATTAATCAAAAAGAATAAGCGAACAAAAAAAATTTGCGGAGAAGATAATATATATATATATATGTCCCATACATCAAAAAGTTACAGTTAAGCAGGAGAACTAGATAAGGTAAAATACATAAGTTATGAGCCTTGTAAAACAAAAAATTACATACAAACCTAAACTAGAGAACATTTAGCTATTCTAGTCTTCTTCTACAGAATCATCTCCTTTTTTTGCTTCTCCTCCTCCTTCTTCTTGAGACCCTTCTTCTTTAGTATTTTCTTCATCACCTTCATTGTCAGAATTTCCCTCATCATCATCATTTGCATCACCATCATCATTACCATCATCATCATCATCATCATTATCATCATCATAATCATCATCTACACTCTGATGAGTAGAGCTGATGTCCATGGGATCACTACCCTTAGAAGTTTTGGCGTGAGAGTGCTCTATAAGAGTGACTCGTTTATCAAGTGAGGTGACCTTTTTCTTGATATTCTAAAGAGAAGTGCGTACTTCAGAAGAGAAACTAGAAAAGTCTTGTTGAAAGGATAAGAACTAAGAAGGTGCTTCTGAAGATGAACCAAGTTCTTGTATGGAAGAAGATTGAGCTGCTATTGATACCGGAGCAGAGGCTGAGGCTAAAACTAAAGCTGCTACAGATGCAGGTGGTGCTTGTATAGACTTAGCAACTTTCAAATACCATCCAGTACTTCCCTTATCACAGCCCATTTGTTTAAGAGAAGTTTCATTAAAAAAATCATATTGAGTCCTTTTTATAAAAAACTCAGAAACAGTGGTAATATTAAGTTGAGTAAAGAGGAGTGTAAGGAGTCCTCCATAAGGAAGAATAACTCGATTTGATTCCAACTTAGTCCACATCCAAAGGACAATCAAACTAGCCAAATCTAATTTCTTACCTTTAAGTAGACACTAAAGAACAAAGCATTCGATATAAGAGAGGTGATCAAAGGAACCTTGTTTTGGTAAGATATTAGTGGAAATGATTATGAAGAATTTGGCTTTTTAAATTCAATTTCTTGTAAAGTGGAAGATGTGCAAAATAAGCAGGCTCACGTTCCATAATCATAGGAAGAAATTCTACAGGAGTGAATCCTTGTTCTAGGATCCAAGACTGAGTAAACACAGGACAATTAAAATCTCCTCGAGCAATTTTGAAAATAGGAGATAATATTTCAGAATTTAATAAATTTTTCTTTCCTTTAACTTCAGAAGTGTAAATCCCATTTTCATATTGCATATTGGCATAGAAGATTTTGACTAAATGAGGAAAACAACCCTTAGGTTGTTGAATGATAAAGTCATACCATCCAATATCACGAAACAAGTTTAGAATATCAGGAAATTCAGTGACAAAGAATGATACATCCAAAACTTTACCTAAGATAGGTTCTATAGAACTCAAGGGAATTTTGATAATGGATTCGAGCTCGAGGAGCACCTAACCACTTATCAATATTTTGGATTTCTGTGCCTGAAGAAGGGCCTTTGTTCGCAGTCTGCTTAGTGCGAGGCATGGAGATACAAATTTGCAGAAACCCTAGATGTCAGTGAGAAATCTGAGGAAAGTAGAAATGGGGAAGGGAATAGAAAGTGAGGGAAAAATGAAGAGTTTGGAGTTTGGATGAATGAGGCAAAGAACTTCAGAAGTCTGAAGTTAGGGTTTAGTCCACTTGAAAATATATAAATTCTGCGACTTCAGATGACTGAGGTTAAGTACAGATGACTAAAGTCTGAAAAACTGAAAGTTTAAAAAGTCAGTATGAGTTCAGTCGTCTGAAGCCCTAGGTTCAGTCAGCTGAACTCTTCTGCTACTGAGTTCAGACTTCTGGGGTGTGAACATTAGTCATCTGAAGTATATATAAATTCTGGAATTTTACTTTTAAATCACTTCTCTGCTGTGAATTAACCCAAGTTCTCTCCTAATATGTATAAATCTTTCTTCACATAGAGGTTTTGTAAAAATATCAGCCCATTGATCACTTGTACTTATAAATTCAAGAATTATATCTTCCTTTTGAACATGATCTCTCAAAAAATGATGTCTTATATCTATATGCTTAGTTCTTGAGTGTGAAATTGGATTCTTAGATATATTTATGGCACTTGTATTATCACACTTTATCGGAATTGTTTTATATTCTAAATTAAAATCCTTTACTTGTTGTTTCATATATAGGATTTGTGCACAACAACTTCCTGGGGCTACATATTCAGCTTCGGCAGTAGATAAAGCTATAGAATTTTGCTTCTTTGAAAACCATGACACCAATGAATGTCCTAGAAAGTGACATGTGCCACTTGTACTTTTTCTATCAATCTTACATCCAGCATAATCAGCATCAGAATAACTTATCATATTAAAATCCGTGTCCTTTGGATACCATAGCCCTAGATCAAGTGATCCTACCAAGTACCTAAGAATTTTTTTTACAACTGTTAAATGTGATTCCTTGGGGCTGATTGAAATCCAGCACACATACACACAGTAAACATAATATCCGGTCTACTAGCAGTTAAATATAATAGCCTACCAATAATTCCTCTATAGTGAGTGATGTCTACTTGCTTGCCTTTTTCATCTCTATCAAGAGTTGTAGTTGTACTCATAGGAGTTCCCATTGGTTTACTTTGTTCCATATCAAACTTTTTAAGCATATCCTTGATGTATTTAATTTGATTTATGAAAGTTCCATTTTTGGCTTGCTTTATTTGTAGTCCTAGAAAATAATTTAACTCCCCCATCATACTCATCTCAAATTCTTTTTGCATACATAAAGCAAAGTCTTGACATAAATCTTCATTTGTAGCTCCAAATATAATGTCATCCACATATATTTGAAAAATTAACATATCATTGTTTTTTTTTTTTTGATGAATAAAGTACTATCAACTTTTCCTCTTATAAATTCATTTTTAAGTAAAAATTTACTCAACCTCTCATACCAAGCTCGTGGAGCTTGTTTCAAATCATAGAGAGCCTTTGTCAATTTGAATACATGGTTTGGATTTTTAGAACTTTCAAAACCTGGAGGTTGTTTGACATAAACTTCTTCATTTATATATATCCATTTAAAAATGCACTTTTTACATCCATTTGATATAGCTTAAAATTCTTATGAACTGCATAAGCTAAAAACATCCTAATAGCTTCCATCCTAGCCACAGGTGCAAATGTTTCATCATAATCAATTCCTTCTTCTTGATTATACCCTTGAGCTACTAGCCAAGCTTTAACTCTTATAACAACTCCATTTTCATCCTTCTTGTTTTTGAACACCCATTTAGTTCCTATAATTGATTTATCTTTAGGTTTTGGTATAAGTTCCCATACTTGACTTCTTTCAAACTGATTTAATTCCTCTTGCATTGCTATAATCCAAGAATCATCATTTAAAGCATCTTCAATATTTTTAGGTTCATCTTGGGAAAAAAATGCATAATGATTACAAATATTCTTTAGTGAGGCCCTCGTTGTTATCCCTTTTGATGTTTCACCCAGTATTTTTTCTTTTGGATGATTTTTGTTATATTTCCATTCTTTAGGAAGATTTAGATTTTCTTCAAAGTTTTCATTTGAGGCAACATTATCCTTTTCTTCCTTTATTTCAATGTCTTTTTCTTTTTGAAGTATAACTTCTTTTTCATCATTCATGTCTTTGTTGTCTAAACTATTTGTTTCATAAAAAGTTATATGAATTGATTCCATGATTGTAGAAGTTCTTTTGTTAAAAATCCTATAAGCTTTACTACTTGTAGAATAACCTAAGAAGATACCTTCATCTGATTTTGCATCAAATTTTCCTAGATCATCTTTAGTATATAATATGAAGCATTTACAACCAAAAACATGAAAGTAGAAAATATTAGGTTTTCTATCTTTCCAAAGTTCATAAGGTGTTTTATCTATTTTTGATCTCATTGATACCCTATTTATAATATAGCATGCTGTTTTACAACTTCTGCCCAAAAGTATTTAGGCAAATTATTTTCATTTAGCATTGCTCTTGCCATTTCTTGTAAAGTTCTGTTTTTTCGTTCAACAACTCCATTTTGTTGTGGAGTTCTAGGTGCTGAAAAATTATGAGTTATTCCATGTTCATTACAAAATTTATCAACTTCCTTATTTTTAAATTGTCTTCCTTGGTCACTTCTAAAACTTGTTACATTGTAACCTTTCTCATTTTGTAATTTCTTACATAAGTTTATTAATTGGTTACATGCTTCATCTTACTGCCCGATCATCTTTTCAAAGTTTTCTTTTCCTTCTTTTCCTTTGGTAAAATCATAGCTAATCTTTTCTTTATCCTCAATTTCCTTTTTGAGTTCATTTATTTTTAAATCTTTCTTATTTAAGCCTTCTTTATGAGATTTATCTAACTCTTGTTTTACTACATTTAATTCTTCTTCCAACTGCTTATTATAAGTATGTCTTTCTTCTTTAATAACTTTGAATGACTCAAGTTGCTTTACTAGCTCTTGATTTTGATCTTTCAAAATCATGTTTCTTTTAGACACTTTTATAAATCTTTTATGGAGTGAGAATAACTCAGTTTGTAATTCCTTATAAGAGGGCAAGCTATCACATTACTCATCACAAGACTCATTTTGAGATTCAGATGAAGAGTAATAAGAATTTACCTCTTCATTGTTTGCCATGAAGCATATATTCGCCATCTCCTGTTCACTTGATTCAATTTCAGTTTTGCTGGAGCTCAAGTCATCCCAAGTAGCTTTCATTGCTTTCTTCTTTTTCTTCTTGTCTTTCTTGAATGATGGACAATCTGGTTTGACATGTCCTGGCTTTTTGTAATGATAACAAATTGGTAGATCATTCTTACCTTTACTTTCTTTCTTACTTGTCTCTCCTTTTTCAGTTTTCTTTTTATTAAACTTTCTAGGAAACCTTTTATTTCTTCTAAAAAATTTTCCTAGTCTCTTAGTAATAAAAGCCAGCTCATCTTGATCTAAGTCACTTGTTTCACTTTCTTCTTCACTAGTACTATGGCTAGATGCTTTTAGAGCTATAGATCTTTTATGCTTAGATTCAGAATTTCTTTCCCTCAATGCCATTTCATACGTGGGAAGTGAACCTATATGTTCATCTAATGAAGTAGTATTTAAATTTCTCCCTTTTGTGATAGCTGTGGCCTTTGGTTCCCAAATAGAAGGTAGGTCTCTTAGAATTTTTCTGATCATTTCATAAGTAGTATAGGTTTTTCCTAAGGCACTTAAGGAATTTATTATGTGAGTAAACCTAGTGTACATGCTTGATATGGTTTCATCAGAATTCATTTTGAAAGCTTTGTATTCACTTGTTAACATGTCTATCCTGTTATCTCTAACATCAACGGTTCCTTCATAAGTTACTTCTAGTTTATCCCAAATTTTTTTAGCTATTTTGTAGGCCATGACTCGGTTAAACTCATTAGTATCCAATGCACAATATAATGCATTTATAGCGCTTGCATTTATTTGAAGCATTTTATAGCCTAGGTTAGTCATATCTTTCTTTTCTTTTGGAATATGTTTTCCATCAACTATTTTAGTGGGGATAAGATTTCCATCCATGACTACTTCCCAAGCTTTCCAATCCATCTGTTGGAGATATATTTCCATTCTCTTTTTCCAGAAAGTATAATTGTGTCCACAAAAGATTGGTGGACGGGTTGAGGATTGGCCTTCACCAAAGGGTGCTACTCCAATATTTGCCATTTGATTTTTTATAGTTTTTTGTTAGGAATCTCTATAACTAGGCTCTGATACCAATTGAAATTAGGAATAGCTTCCCAATAGGGGGGGTGAATTGAAAACTTTTTATATTTTGATGTTTTTTTTTAATCCTTTTCTTTAGATACTGTATAAAACACAACAGATAATTTATAAACACTCCTTGGAATACTTGTAATCAAAATAAACAAGACAATCAATGAAACTAAAACAATTTAATCACTCAATTAAGGATGATATTGCTTTTGTTGATTGCCCTGTGAATATGTATAACCTGCTTTGAAATAACTTTTAGTATGTGCCTTACTTGATTGAAGATTTCCGCAGATTAACCAACGTACTCCCTTTTGGGTTTCCACAAACGGTTAATCGAAACGTACTTTCTAAATACCAAGAATCCTTATTTCTTTTTCTTTGAAACTTGTTTCCTGCACTTTGAAATCACACAACAAGTAAAGTATATAAAATAGAGAGAAAGACACAAGATTTTTACAAGGTTCAGCCTCAACACAACCTACGTCCTTGCCCTTGGCAAAATACCAAAGGTTTCCACTATATCAGTTCCGTTACCGGGTGGAACAACGCCTGTTTACAATCACTTCTTTGGTCAAGGTTAGAGCCCGCCTTCTCCAAACAATATGCCCTTGTTTGGTTAACGTTCCAACAGCCTCGAATCGTTCAAAATCTACAAGAGAAATATCAAAACCTGATGTACAAGAGAAGCTCACTCACAGAGCAGATTAGTATAGATAGGAACTATGTACTTCAAAAGATAAAATATCAAGAATGAAATAAACTTTTGAAGCTTTTCAAAGAATTCACCAAAATCCTTTTCTCCATATGAGAAAACAGTAGTTCTTCAGAATTTTGATGAACAAAAGATCAGAACAACAATACTTTCAGCTTTTCAGAAGATTGAGTAAGAGACTTTGAGAGCAAGAGAACTTTGAGAGAGTTTCAATGCTTGGGATAATTAATTTTGATTCACAAGAACCATATATTTATAGGCTTTCAAGTAGGTTCCCTTGTTGTAAGAGTTTCCTTAAAGAGTTTCCCAAGTTGTTAGAAAATTTGGGTTTCAAACGGCTATAATTTAAAAATAAGAATTTTAAAATTTTTGCCTGTTGAACAGTGTTCAGTTGACTGAAGTGTCGTGATCAGTTAACTGAAGTTCCTTAAACCCTTAAAAAATTGAACTGGACACAGGGTCAGTCAACTGAGGTTAGAGTTCAGATGACTGAAGTCGCAAGTTCAATTGACTGAAGTCATAAGTTCAGTCGTCTGAAGTTTCTTACTCTCCTTAAAAAATAAAATTGGATACAGGGTCAGTCATATGAAGTCAGGGTTCAGTTGTCTGATGTCGCAGGTTCAGTTGACTGAAGTCACAAGTTCAGTCGACTGAGCTCACTGCTGCAACTCTTTGCCTGTTCTGGAAATTCTTTAGTCAGCTAGACTTATTCTTCAGTCGACTGAAGTAATTCTTCAGATGTCTGAACTTAATGTTCAGTCAACTGAAGTCTCTACTTCAGTCATCTGAACTGAAAAGTTCAGTCAACTGATCTTTACTAAAATCTGTTTTATAAAAAAAACTTTCTTTAAAACTCTTTTGCTCTCTGATGAATTTAATAACTACTTAATTAAATAAGTCTTTAAACCTTGATAATCTCTTAGAAAAAGCTTCAAAATATATTTCAAAGATATTTTGCCTTTTGAAATACTTACAAATATGTTTCCTAGGCCTTAAGCTTGAGTTCTCTTAGCTCTTAAGATGTTTTAAACAATTTTCTTGAGCTTCAAATATATCAGACCCTCTATGAATCTTTGAGAAGATATCTTCATACTTGACTTATACTTATTCTTCTCTTAAACCATACTTGATCTAAATTTGAGCTTTGCTTTGAACCATACTTGATCCATATTTCCCGAAACATCAAAACTCAACCCTTTTCAAGTTAAATCATACTTTGTTTGTTATCACCAAAATCATTTCAAAGACCTTGTTAGGCCAACATTAAGTAACTAATTTTTTGTTTTTATGTCAAAACCATTTCCAACAATCATTTTTCTAGGATACAAAAACATGCAAAAGCCAATATTATCTTTGTTCCTTGTAATTTCATGATTGAGATCATCCAATAACACTTGATGCCATAAATGTTGACACTAGACTTAAGTGGTCTATTTATTCCCAACATGTTTGGTAACTTTTTTGAAAAACAAGTGAAGCGTAGAAAACAAATCAATGCAACTAGGAGCCACCATGTGTGAGAACAAGTCCTTGATTAAGTAAATGTAACTAGGAGTCATTACGTATAAGAACACCACTTGGATTAAAAGAACATAAACCAAAAACCACATATATGAAAATGACGTGGATTAAATGAATGCAACCAGGAGCCATTAAGTGTAAGAACACGACCTGGATTTAATGAATACAACTAGCAAGCATTATGTATAAGAACAAGACTTGGATTAAATGAATGCCTGACGTGGAAGAGCGTGATATAGATTAAATGCATACAAGGAAGAGCCACTATGTGTGAAAACACAACCTAGATTAATTGAATGCAACAATGAGTTATTACGTGTAAGAGCAAGGCCTGGACTAAATGGCTATACCAAGAGCAAAGACGTGTAAAAACAAAACCTAGATAAACGAATGCAACCAGGAGCTATTACGACTATAAAGCACGACGTGGATTAATTGAATGCAACATGGATCCATTATGTATAAGAATGCCATCTAGATTAAATGAATGCAACTAGGAACCGTTACGTCTAAGAACACTAGTTGGATTTAATGAATGTAACTAGGAGCCATTACGCATAAGAACATGACCCAAATTAAATGAATGCAACTGTAAGCCACTAAACATGACCTGGATTATATAAATGTTACTGGGAGCCATTATGTGCAAGAACATGACTTGGAATAAATGAATGCAAATTAGAAACTATTATCATGTACAAACATGACCTGGATTCAATGAATTTGTACTAGGAACCATTATGTGTGAGAACATGACCTGGATTAAAAGAATGCAACTAGGAGTCATTACGTATAAGAACATGACCTAAATTAAATAAATGCAACTGTAAGCCACTAAACATGACCTAGATTATTTGAATGTAACCGGGAGCCATTATGTGCAAGAACATAACCTGAATTAAATGAATGCAAATTAGAAGTTATTTTTGTGTATGAACACAACCTCGATTAAATCAATGCAACTAGGAGCCATTGCGTGTAAGAACACGACTAGGATTTAATGAATGTAAACAGGAGTTACGTATATGAAACAAGAGCTAGATTAAATGAATGCAACCAAGAGTCATCACGTGTAAGAACATGTCTTGAATTCAATGAATCCAACTAAGAACCATTATGTAAGAACAAGACTAGGAATAAATGAATGTAGCTAGGAGCTATTACATAAAAAGAACATGGCCCCATTAAATTAAATGAATGCAACTATAAGCCACTAAACACAACCTTTATTATATGAATGTAATCGGGAGCCATTATGTGCAAGAACGCCATCTGGATAAAATGAAAGCAAATTGGAAGCGACCTGGATTAATCCAATGCAACTAAGAGCCATTGCATGTAAGAATGTGACTAGGATTTAATGAATGCAACCAAAAGTTACGTGTATGAAACAAGACCTGAATTAAATGAATGCAACCAAGAGTCATCACGTGTAAGAACATGTCTTGGATTCAATGAACGCAACTAGGAACCATTACATATAAGAACACGACCTGAATTAAATGAATGCAATTAGAAGTCGTTATGTATAAGAACATGACTCAGTTTAAATGAATGCAACTATAAGCCACTAAACACATCATGGATTCAACCAATGCAACTAGAAGCTATTGCATGTAAAAACATGACTAGGATTTAATGAACGCAACAAAGAGTTAGTATATGAAATAAGACCTCAATTAAATGAATGCAACCAAGAGTCATCACTTGTAAGTTCATGTCTTGGATTCATTGAATGAAACTTGGATCCATTATGTCTAAGAACACAATCTGGTTAAATGAATAAGAGCTATTACGTGGAAGAACATTATCTCGTTTAAATGAATGCTACCAAGACCCATTACCTGCAAGAACATGAGGATTAAATGAATGTAACCCATAACATGGATTAAATGAATGCAACATTTTGCCATTACGTGTAAGAACATGGCCTGGATTAAATGGAAGCAAGCAGAAGCCATTACTTATAAGAACGCAGCTTGGATTAAATGACTCAAACCAAGGAGCCAATCTAACAACCTGATTTTTCATGCAATTATTTTTTTCTCATATATATATATATATATATATATATATATATATATATATATTGTAAAGTTTCACTACTTTGATACCTTGTAATATAATCCATAACATCATCACGGTCCAAGTGGGGACTGTGGAACTTGTATATCCATATTCTATCTATGTAGCGGAAAACAAAAATGCATATAACCACATTATATACAATACCAGATGTTTGTACTTCCCCAAAATATACATAAAAAATCTTACCCAAAATGCCCCCACTCGATCACCTAGGGACCACTCAAAAATGTCTCTCCCAAAATACTCACCCTATAGACTAGGTGGCACAAGATCCCCTCTATCTCTGTGCCTTATCTACTTGCCTATCTGGATCACCTGAAAAGTGATAAATTATTGGGATGAGACAACTCTCAGTAAGACGAAATATGCTATTACCAGTGTGTGACAGATGAGTTTGCATAACTATAATATCTGATTTAAAAGTACTGTATGCCGTAAACAATTGAGTCTGAGAAAACCCATATGAATAAAACATAGTATAACTCACACCTATGTTGCTTAACATAAACTATTTCTGAATATTCTATTCAAACATACTTTAAATATCTATAGGTATGACTGTTGTTTCTATATATCTAGATATATAGTAATAATAATTGAGAAAACTTCCTTGGATGGATAACTGAAAGTCCTGAATTAACCCATTATGACAAGGTTGTGTGGCCCGTAGTGGGGACTTAACACTGGTTGGCCAACCAAGATAAGTCAACTGAATTCTGATAGTCAGATCACCTTAACTGTAACTGACGGGGAGCCTGTCCACAACAAAGGCACGATCGATTGCTTAAAATCCACATACTATCTGAGATATGTGGTTGCACTCTGTACTGAAATAGCAACGGTACCGTGCTATGAAAACTGATATAATCCATAAGGGTCTGATACTATATATATATATATATATAACTAATATATCTATATTATTGATTAACCATGGTTGTACTTAATTGAAATAACCATAATGTTGTAATAAATTGATATGAATAAACTGATATATCTGAATGTTATGGTTCTGCAATCTGAATAACATGGTTTACTCAAATTGAATTTCATATTTCTGTATAAGTTGTAAAATCATATTCTGTATAAATCATAATTCTAGCTAACACTGCATATCGTGCTTTCTGTATGAACTGTATAATTACATAAATTTTGATAATATGAAAGCTGTATAAATTCTGTACTATACTGATAAATTTCTCATGCCACACAATTAATTAAATAAAATACATATGTTGAAATATGTAGAACTATATAATGTCTTTACTTTGAAAACACCCATAATCATATATCATATTTTACTAATAAATATTTCTAAATCAGCTGGCATAGCATATTTCCCTTACTTATCTAACTGGGAGGCTTGCATCCAATTCAACGCTTACACCATCGGCGTACCAACCTCAAAATCCTGTAATTATATATATAAAAATTCCCCAGTAAAACACTGAATTTCCTAGAAAATCATCACACTCATATTTCCTGAACCTGCCTATTTGTAATTTCCTAAGCTATATTTACCTGGGCTCTTGGAAAAATATCCACTGGGGTCCTCAACCCATGCCTGCAGGGTCCCAAAAACACCCTAATCCTAAAATCATAACATCCTAATTTTACTTCAAAAAATGCTAGTATATTCTCATACAACACAAAATCTAGGTTTAGACAAACCTGAAAATACTGGAAATACCTAAATAATCTAGTTACCTTGATTTTGGTTGGTACCCAAGTTGGTCTAACCAACAATCTACTCTAGCTGACTTGTAGAGAATCTTCCTAGGATCAATGTGGCAGCTTCCAATCATCGAATTGGGGAAGAATGGAGCCAAAATTCTAGAATGAAGCTAGAGGAGCCATCTTAGAGAGAGAAAATTTGAAGAGAAGATTATTTTTCTCGCAAAATCCCAAATTTGGCATATTTATAGAGTGTTGTCCATATGGCCTCATCGACGAGTCACAACACCTCATCGACAAGTCCAAGAAGGAGGTTCGTCAATGAATACATAACCCTCGTCGACGAGTTTTAGGCCCTGAAATCAGCCCTCTCGATAAGTTCTCATCGACGAGAGACGTGTCCACGTCGACATGCCTAAGAAGACTGCTTGTTGACGAATGCTCTGCATTCGTCGACGAGACCCTGCCGAGTCCCCCCTTTGAAATTTCCTTTTCTCTCCTTGATTTTATTATTCCATTGCTATAATTCCCCGAGTCTCTATATTCTCCCCTACTTATAAAATTTTATACTTGAAATTTTCTATCTGTTCTATACACCATCCTCTAAGGAAAAATGGGCTACTTATTTTATTAGTTACCCTCACTTATGGTGGAGGAACACCATGATTACCTATACGGTTCTGGGAGATTACAAACAAACTCATAAAAGAAAATTCTCCCCAAACCAAAGCACTATCTTATCCTATAATCTAAAATACAACCATAAATTTCTATACTGAATAAAGCAAAAATGACTTTATTTAAATAATAATGATTAATACTGTACCTCACTAAACAAGTGTGGGTATTTCGGTCTAATTCCCTCCTTAAGTTCCCATGAGGCTTCCTCTATGACATGATTCCTCCACTGGACTTTTACTAACTGAATTTTTTTGGTGTGCAATTCCTGTTCCTTTCTATTTAAGATCTGCACCAGTGTCTCCTTATATGTTAGTGAATCTCTAAGCTTTATCTCTGCATTACTAATTATGTGGGAAGGGTTTGAGACGTATTTTCTTAGCATGGAAACATGAAATACATCATGTATTCTAGATAGGGCTGGTGGTAGAGCTAGCTTGTAGGCAACTGACCCCACCCTCTCAAGTATTTCAAATCGGCCAATATACCTAAGACTCAGCTTACTCTTCTTCCCAAACCTCACCACTCCTCTCAGGGGAGCTACCTTCAAAAATACCTGATCTCCTACATCAAACTCTAACTCCTGGAAGTGAGTATCTACGTAACTTTTCTACCGACTCTGAGCTGTACTGATTTTGTCTTTAATAAGTTGGACTTTATCGTATGCCTGCTACACCAATTCTGGTCCCAAAACTAGCATTTCTCCCACTTCTTCCCAATATAATGGAGAAGAGAATCTCCTACCATATAAAGCCTCGTAAGGTGCCATATCGATGTTGGTTTAGTAGCTGTTATTTTAGGCAAACTCAACCAGTGGCATATACTGGGTCCATTTACCCTCGAAATCTAGCACACAAGCTCGCAACATATCCTCGAGTATTTGAATCGTCCTCTCTATCTGTCCATCTGTATGATGATGAAAGTTGTGCTGAATGATAATTGTGACCCCATAGCCTCCTGAAAGTTTTTCCAAAATCGTGACACAAATCAGGGGTCATGGCCTAAGACTATGGATATTGACACACCATACGAGTGAACTATCTCCTGAATGTACAACTCTGCTAGCCTGTCCATAAAATAGTTGACTTTGATAGGGATGAAGTGAACAGTCTTCGTCAGTTGATCTATGACCATCCAAATAGAGTTTTGTCCCTGCCGTGTTGGTGATAGCCATGTTACAAAGTCCATGGAGACGTGATCCCATTTCCACTCAGGGATGTGGAGTGGTTGCAACTGTCCTATCGGCCTTTGGTGCTTAGCCTTCACCTGTTGGCACATCAAACACTGCTCTATGAATTTAGTTATCTCCCTTTTCATACCACTCTACCAAAATGATTCCCGAAGATCTTGATGCATTTTTGTGCTGCCCAGATGCATAGTGTAAAGGGATCTATGAGCCTTCTTTAAGATTGTCCTCTTGATTTCGGCGTCTGTAGGAATGCATAGCCTAGTATGGAACCTCAGTGCCCCATCATTTGAAATACTAAACTCTTCCCCTTGTCCATCTTATACTTTCTCTATCAGCTCTACTAACTTCACATCATTCCTCTAGGCAACTTTAATCCTCTCTTACATAGTAGGTTGCAACACCAGATTGGAAATAAATACCTAGTGTTCATCCTCTACTATCTCTACCTCGAGTCTCTCTTGATCCATTAGGATCGGATGCAAAATCTCCACCGTCAAAAACTCTGCCCCCACTGATTTCTGGCTCAATGCATCAGCCACCACATTTGCCTTCCTTGGGTGGTAGCTGATAGTGTAGTCATAATCTTTAATGAGCTCTAGCCACCTCCTCTGCCTCATATTCAACTCTTTTTGGGTGAAGAAATACTTCAAACTTTTGTGGTCCTTGAATATTTCACATTTTTCCTATATACAGATAATGCCTCTAGATCTTAAAAGCATACACCATTGCAGCTAATTTTAAATCATGCACAGGATATTTCTTTTCATATTCTTTAAGTTGCCTGGATGCATAAGGAACATCTCTCCTGTGCTGCATCAACACGCACCCAAGTCCCCTCTGGGACGCATAATTGTATATGACAAATTCATACTCTCTTGATGGAATAGCTAACACCGGAGCAGGAACGAGCCACTACTTCAATTCCTAGAAGCTTTACTCACACTCATCAAACCATTCAAACCTCATATTCTTCCTTGTGAGTCGTGTCAAGGGACATGATATTCTGGAAAAGCCATCTACAAAGCACTGGTAATACCCTGCCAGACTTAGAAAACTCCTAATCTTCTAAATATTCCTCAGCCTCAGCCAATTTACCACTGCTTCTATCTTACCTGGATAAACTAATATGTCATTCTTGGAGATCACATGCCCTAGAAAGGAGAATTCACATTTCTTAAATTTTGCATACAACTTCCTTTCTCTCAATATCTGCAACACCAGCCTCAAATGATGCTCGTGCTCCTCCAAACTCTTCAAGTATACCAGTATATCATTTATAAAAATCACAATGAACTGATCCAGATACTGATGAAACACTCGATTCATCAGGTCCATGAATGCAGCCAGTGCATTAGCCAGACCAAATGGCATAATTAGAAACTCATAATGTCCATATCTAGTCTTGAAAGCTGTATTTGAAACATCCTCTGCTTTAACTTTCACTTGGTGGTAATCTGACCGGAGGTCAATCTTAGAATGGACCTGGGTCTCTTGGAGTTGATTAGATTGGTCGTCGATTTTAGGAAGAGGGTATTTATTCTTGATTATAACTTTGTTTATCTCTCTGTAACCAACACACATCCTCATGGTCCCATCCTTCTTTTTCATGAACAAAATTGGTGCTCCCTAGGGCGACACGTCGGGCCTGATAAAACCTTTATCCAACAAATCTTGTAACTGGTCTTTCAATTCTTTCAATTCATCTAGAGCCATTATGTAAGGTGCTTTAGATATTGGTGTCGTCCCTAGAAGTTGATCAATTTCAAATTCAATCTCCCGATCTGGTGGTAAGCCAGGTAACTCCTTTGGAAAAACATCTGGAAATTCTTTTACCACTGAAATGTCAGCTTGTTTCAGTTCTTCTTTTGGTAGCTTCTTTATGTAAGCAACATATTCCTAACAACCACCCTAAAGTAGCCTCCTCCCTTGAATAGCCGATACTAACTATGGTGAGACACGCACACGCGAACCCATAAACCTGAATTCTTGCTTACCGTGGGGTCTGAAGATCACCTCTTTTTGATGGCAATTAGTGCTGACGAAATTAGCTACCAGCTTATCCATACCCAATATCACATCAAACCCCTACATGCCTAACTCCACAAGATCGGCTGGTAACACTTTTTCTTGAACACCCACTGGATAGTTTCTAAGTACTATCCTACATCTCAGTACTGATCCAATCGGTATAGCTACTGACAACTCAACATCTAATAACTATGCCTCGACCCCGGATCCTTTAACATATCCCAACGACACAAAGGAATGGGTGGCACTTGAGTAAAATAAAATAGTAGCTTTATATGGTAAATTAATAAGTGTACATGTAATAACATCTTCAGCAGCCTCGGTGTCTCCCGGCGTCAAAGCATAAACCCTTGCCGAAGATGCGTTCCTTTGCTGGCCTCCACGGGGTGCCTGACCACCCCAAAAAGGTCTGGGAGTTGGTGAGTGGATCGATAGTCCTGGACATTCTCGTGCCATATGGTCGAGTCTCCCACAATGATAGCAGACATCTTTCCTTACTTAGCACTCTCCCGGATGTTTCTTCCTACACGTCTGACACACAGGGTAGGTGACGCACACCCTGATTCTCGCGATGTCCCATCATCTGCCTCTAACCTCCACTATATCATTTTCCTCTCCATGGGCCTCAGCTAGAACCAATCTGAAAACCTGAGGGAACAGGCCTTTTCTTTTCGTTTGATGTTCCTACATCTCCTTGATTTCTCTCCTCTACTATGGTGGTCCTATCTACTAACTCAGAGAAATCTTGTACCTTAAGAACTGGCACCTGTTTATAAATGTCCCATCTCAAATCCCTTTTGAACATCTTGGCCTTCTTAGCTTCATCTAGGATGATATAAGGGCAACAGTATGAAAACTTAACGAATTTTGTCACATACCTCTAAATTGTCATCTGTCCCTGGGACAAATTCATAAACTCATGTACTTTAGCCTTTCTAATAGTGGTGGGAAAATATCTATCAAAGAATATATCTCTGAACCGACTTCAGGTCATAACCACCGGTATGGGTCTCTGCTCCTCCAATAAACTCATAGCGGTCCACCACCTCTTGGCTTCGCAGGTCAATTTTATATGCAACATATAGGACCCACTGCTCATTGGTGCACTAGAGCACCGTTAGAATTTTCTCGATCTCCTGCATCTATCTCTCAGCAACTGCAAGATCGACTCCTCCTGTAAATGCTAGAGGATTCATTTTCATGAACATTCCTATGGTACAACCCGAGCTTGTAGTCGGGCCTCCCTACACCTTGGAGCTCCTAGCAATCTCAGCCATAACTAGCTGAGCTATGTTTCGCAAAACAACGTCTGAATCATCTCCGCCTGCCCTCAAGGGTCCTACGCCCTCATTACCACTAGCGTGGGTATTGCTATTCCCTAGGTCCATCCTGAAAAGACAATGACCATGGTTTAAGGACCCTTTCTCCATACATATCAATATATTTCATCAATCTAAAATCCCATATCTTCAATTAGCTTATCACCTCTAATAATTCAGGATTCAATCCAGCAATTTAGACACACAACCAGATATTAGTTTACTATGGCTTTCCTGAAATTGTCACCCCAAGAAAGACATAGAAATCACCACGAAAATCTTGTACCTAGACTACAAAAAAAAACTCAAATCCTTTTCCTATACTCTAGTATTGTTTCCGCTGTACTCTAAATTCTACAGAACCTAGCAACCTAGGCTTTGATACCAAATTATAACGACCTAATTTTTCATGTCTTTTTATTTTTTTTTCTTATATAATTTTTCATGTCTTGTAAAGTTTCACTCCTCTGATACCATGCAATATAATCCATAACATCATCACGGTCCAACTGTAATATAATTCATAACATCATCATGGTTCAAGTGGGGACTGTGGAACCTATATATCCATATTCTACCTAGGCAGCAAAAAACAAAAATGCATATAACCACATTATATACAATGCCAGATGTCAATACTTCCCCAAAATAACATACAAAATCTTACCCAAAATGCCCCACCCAATCACCTAGGGACCACTCAAAAATGTCTCTCCCAAAATACTCACCCTATAGATTAGGCGGCACAAGATCCCCTTTATCTCTGTGCCTAATCTGCTCGTTTACCTGAATCACCTGAAAAGTGATAAATTACTGGGATGAGACAACTCTCAGTAAGACAAAATATGCTATTACCAGTGTGTGGCAGATGAGTTTGCATAACTGCAATATTTGATTTAAAAGTACTGTATGTCGTAAATAACTGCGTCTGAGAAAACACATATCAATAAAACACAGTATAACTCACACCTATGTTACTTAACATAAACTGTTTCTGAATAGTCTATTCAAACATACTTTTAATATCTATAGGTACGACTGCTATTTCTATAAATCTAGATATATGGTAATAATAATTGAGAAAACTTCCCTAGATAGATAACTGAAAGTCATGAATTAACCCCTCATGACAGGGTTGTGCGGCCCATAGGTGAGACTTAACACTAGTTTACCGACCAGGATAAGTCAATTGAACTCGGATAGTCAGATAACCTCAATCGTAATTGACGGGGAGCCTGTCCACAACAAAGGCACGATCGACTGCTGAAAATACATATACTATCTGAGATATATGGTTGCACTCTGTACTGAAATAACAATGGTATCGTGCTTTGAAAACTGATATGATCCATAAGGGTCCGATACTCTATATATATATAACTGATATATCTATATTGATGATTAACCATGATTCTACTTAACTGAAATAACCATAAGGTTGTAATGAATTGATTTGAACAAATTGATATATTTGAATGTTATGGTTCTACAATATGAATATCATGGTTTACTGAAATTGAATTTCACATTTCTTTATAAGCTGTAAAATCATATTCTATATAAATCATAGTTCTGGCAAATACTACATATCGTGCTTTCTATATAAACTGCATAATCATGGTATTGAGAAAACTAAATATTTTAACTATGTAAAATTACATAAATTTTGATAACATAAAAGCTGTATAAATTCTGTACTATATTGATAAATTTCTCATACAACACAATTAATTAAACAAAATACATATACTGAAATATGTAGAACTATATAATTTTCTTACTCTTAAAACACCACAATCATATATCATATTTTACTAGTAAATATTTCTAAATCAGTTGGCATAGCATATTTCCCTTACTTATCTGATTGGGAAGCTTGCCTCCAATTCAACCCTCATGCCATTGGCATACCAACATCAAAATCCTATAATTATATATATACACACACACACACATATATACAAATTCCCCAGTAAAACACTAAATTTCCTAGAAAATCATGACACTCATAATTCCTGAACCTGCCTATTCGTAATTTCCTAAACTATAATTTACTTGGGCTCCTAGAAAAATATCTACTGGGGTCCTTAGCCCTTGCTTGCAAGGTCCCACAAACACCATAACCCTGAAATCATGACATCCTAATTTTACTCTAAAAAACACTAGTATATTCTCATACAACAAAAAATTTGTGCTTAGACAAACTTGGTAACACTGGAAATACCTAAATAATCTACTTACCTTGATTTTGGGTTGGTGACAAAGTTAGCCTAACCAATAATCTACTTCGACAGACTTGTAGAGAATCTTCCCAGGATCAATGTGGCAACTTCTGATTGTCGAACTGGGGAAGAACGGAGTCAAAATTCTAGAGTGAAGGTAGAGGAGTTGTCTTAGAGAGAGAAAATTTGATAAGAAAATGATTTTTCTTGCAAAATCCCAAATTTGGAATATTTGTAAAGTGCAGTTCACGTGGCCTCGTCGACGAGCCGCGACACTTCATCGATGAGTCCAAGAAGGAGGTTCCTCAATGAACACATAACCCTCGTCAATGAATTTCAGGCCCTGAAATCAGCCCTCTCAGTAAGTTCTCATCGACAAGACGCATGTCCATGTTGACATGCCCAAGAAGACTACTCGTCGAAGAACGCTTTGTGTTCATCGACGAGAACCTGCTGAGTCCCCCCTTTGAAATTTCCTTTCCTCTCCTTCCTTTTATTTTTCAATTGCTATAATCCCCCGGGTCTCTATAGCCAATACATGTTAGAACACTACTTGGATTAAATGCATGCAACCAGGAGTCATCACGTGTATGGACATGGCCTTGGTTAAATGAATGCAACCAGGGGCACTACTTAGAGCCATTATGTTTTGGAACACTACTTGGATGAAATGCATGCAATCAGGAGTCATTATGTGCATGGACACGACCTAGGTTAAATGAATGCAATGAGGAGCCATTAGGAATGAGAACAAGTCTTGGATTAAATGCAACTTGGAGCCATAAGATATAAAAACACCATTTGGATTAAAAGAACATAACTAGGAGCCATTACATATAAGAACACGACATCGATTTGAATGTAACCAAGGATCATTACGTATAAGAACACAACCTAGATTTAATGAATGCAACCAGGGGTTATTACCTATAAGAACACGACTTGAATTTAATGCAATTAGGAAGCATTACGTGTAAGTACATAACTTGGAGGATGCATGGAATACGAGAGCATGCCCTAGATTAAATGAATGCATGGCATACAAGGGAGTGACCTGGATTAAGGAATGCAACAAGGAGCCATTACATGTAAGAACATGACTTGGATTAAATGCCTATAACTAGGAGCCATTATGTGTAAGAACATGACCTAGATTAAATGAATGCAACATGAAGCCATTACGTGTAAAAGCACCACCTCCTTAAATGAATGCAACTAGGAACCCTTATGTATAAGAACACAACCTAAATTAAATGAATGTAACCAATAGCCATTACATAGAAGAGCATGACCCAGATTGAAACATGACCTCGATTATATAAATATGGTTGGAGCCATTATGTGTAAGAACCCAACCTAGATTGAGAACACGACTTGGATTAAATAAATGCAACTAGTAGCCATTACATACGAGTACACAACTTGTCTTGCATAAATGTTACCTGGAGCCATGACGTCTTAAAACACAACCTAGTTTAGGTGTAAGAACACGACCTAGATTAAATGAAAGCAATCGGAAGTCGTAATGTTTAAGAACACCACTTGGAAATTGAATGTAACTAGATTCCATTATGTATATAGAGCCATGACATAGATTAAATGAATTCAACCTTCTACCATTACATGTAAGAAAATGGCTTGGATTAAATGGATGCAAACATGTGCCATTACTTATGCTTCTTGGATTAAATGATTCAAAGCAAGGATCCAATACACAACGAACACTACTTGGATTAAGTGCATGCAACTAGGAGTCATTACATGTGTTAATTCAGATGTAATCCCAAGAGGGGAGGGGGGTGAATTGGTTATTTTAAAAATCTTTAAGTTTATTTTACCACTTAATCCCTATATCAATATTTAACAAATTAATTGCAGGGGCTTGAAATTAATTCAAATAATTATCTCAATAAATTCTATTTTACCCAATTAATTATCAAGTGCATATAATATAAATCAACATACAATCATACAAAAGCTGATAATGAAATGCAAGCGAAAATTTAAAAGATAAGGGAAGAGAGAAGGCAAACACGATTTTACAAGGTTCAGCCAACCCGACCTGCATCCTCGCCTTGAGCAACCCACTCAAGGATTCCACTAAATCCCTGCTCCTTTAACCAGGACAAAACTTTCCTTACAATCTGTTGCTTACAAGAGGCACAAATTTCTCCTCACCCGGTTCACAACCCGAACCGTGATTACAATATAAAATTTCAAGTCTACAAAAACTCAATATTGCTTCTAACAAAACCAATGAGTACAATGGAAAACCTAACACATATTCATACGATAAAACTTGAAGTTCAATATGTATGTAATGATGTAATCGTTATATGAATGATATGCTTCACAAAATTTCCCTTTGATCAAATCTGCCAAAATAATTATATGAGTAAATGTTTTGGAGAACTTAGGGTTTTAGTTCAACTTACTAGATGTAAGAATACTGATTGTGATCTTATTAAAAAATTGGTCTTTAATATTATAAAGATCTAAGTTCTTTCTATCAAATAATTTGTAAAGTTGAATTTTGAACAAATAAAAGACTTTGAATATTGCAAAGATTTAAACACTACTTGTCATGGCAATATTTGTCACAAATATATATTGAGAACCTTTAGACTTTTCAATCAAGTAGATTTTGCAATAACAAAATATTGAGTCTTTGAAATAAAATAAGAACTTGAAGATCACCAAATATTCAATGTATAGAAAATTCTTTCACAAATAAATTTTTATGTAACAACACAAGGTTTTTTTCTTTTTCAATAAGAGTAATAGATGTATGAGTATGAGAGATGAAAATTTGTCAAGATATCTATATATTGAAAACGCAAACCAATCCCTTGTTTACCAAACCTCAATCACTAGGGCTTGCTTCCAAGATGTGTAAAGAAATCCCTTCAAAAAGCTGAGATGATTTGCCTAAACTTGATGAGTATAAGATGGAGTGCAAAAAATCGTATTGCAATATATTCAAGTTTCTCAATATTATCCACAAAGTGAGGCACTAGGGTTTAGAGGTTTATTTTATAAGTGTTCTTGGCCCTAGGTCAAGTCTTGACGGTTGGATCAACTTGATTAAATAAATAACTCACGTGTTCTCTCACTTAAGATCAGATTTTCAAGTTTCTGCAAGTTCAGATGACTGGGGTCTCGAGTTCAGACAACTAAATTTCCTTAAAGCTTTGAAAAATTGAACTGGACATAGGGTCAAACAACTAAACTTAAGGTTCAGATTTTTGAAGTCCCTTCCTCAAATGATTGAACTGAAGGTTCAAATGTCTGAAGGTATTCTGCCTATTTTGTGTTTCAGCAATTAAATCTTCAGATGAATGAACTAATTCTTAAGTCTTTTGAGGAAATTCTTTACATGTTTGAAGTAAAACTTCAATCGTCTGAAGTTGCATCTTTAGACTTCTGAGGGTAATCCTTAGTCGTCTGGGCAGTCCAACTTTAGTTTTTTATTTTTATTTTTTTTATTTTGTTTTCAAAAACCATTTTTGCTTTCTTGCTTTGCTTCTTCATGAAACATTTTCTGGGGTTTTAAATAGAGTCTCTAAGTCAATGAATAACCCCTAAAAGATTTTCATAAGATGCAAGAGTCCTAAGGTCAGTTTAGGGTATACTTTGAGTTTTGAATTAAATCATATGAAATATGTAAATACATTCAGTTCTAAATACCCATTCCCATGACGATCTTGAATTTGACACTTGAATTTTCATTCTGCTAATCTTTTAGTTCCATGGATTGTGTCAAGTTGTATGTCCTTTAATCCTCATGACTTCCATGACTTTCTAACCTTCCGTGCATGCTAAATACTTTTCCTATTCACAATCTTAATGCACAGATCAAATACTAAGTGATTGGTCATTATCAAAACAGAATTGGACTCATAGAGTCAACAATCTCCCCCTTTTTGATAACGACAAATACACGAGTAAAAATATAAAATGGGTTACGCGTAACAAGGCTCCCCCCCAAATAATGCACAATCAATTATTCAGCAATGTGAATATGCTCATACACAATTGAAAATAGGCAATAGTTTTGCACATATAACTCATGTACTTATGTACTTTTTCCAACTATTTTTGCTATAACCTTATATTCTTCTCCCCTTTTGACATCAACAAAAAGGTATATAACAAAAATGTGCGGACATGATTAAATCTCAATTTTTTAAAAAATATGCAACCTTTAGATTTTAAAAAATGCACTATGAAATATGTCTCCCTATGTTAATTCAATTTACTTCTCCCCCTTGCTCATGCAAAAAAAAAAAAAAGATTTTAAAAAATGCACTATGAAATATGTCTCCCTATGTTAATTCAATTTACTTCTCCCCCTTGCTAATGCAAAAAAAAAAAAAAAAAAATTGTGTTGTGGAATTAAATTGCAATGTGAACATACACAGTGTGTCAAATTTCATAGACATGGATAAGCAAAAATAGTCACTAAAGTTTAAAGGTTATATGAGGATTAACATGTGTCAGTTAACATGCACTCATCATGATATGAGTTTAATACCAAAAGTGAACAAATGTGATACCAAATGGGAGCAAATAAGCCGAATTTGAAATTTTTAACCAATTGTGAATATTAAGTGATGTTGCTCCCCCTGAATTATGTCATCTAATATAATTCTAGGAAACTTTTCGACTATGCATTAGGCCTAATTCACATCTAATTTGGATAAACCTATCCCTTGCAAGTGGTTTCGTGAATATGTCTGCCCATTGTTCATTTGTGCATATAAATTCAAGTGTCACATCTCCTTTTTGCACATGATCATGAAGAAAATGATGTCTAGTTTCTATATGTTTAGTTCGTGAATGTAATATAGGATTCTTTGAGATGTTTATTGCACTTGTATTGTTGCACCTTATAGGAATTGTGTCATAGCTTAATCCAAAATCCATTAGTTGTTGCTTCATGTATAGCGTTTGAGCACAACAACTTCCTGCTGCTATGTATTCTACCTCAGCTATGGAAACAACAACTGAATTCTTCTTCCTTGAAAGCCAAGAGACTAAAGAATGTCCTAAGAAATGACATGTGCCACTCGTGCTTTTCCTATCCACTTTGTTACTAGCAAAATCAGCATATGAATAGCTAGCAATCTCATAGGATGTATACTTAGGATACCATAATCCAAGTTCCATGGTTCCTATTAGGTATCTAAGTATTCGTTTGATAGCTAATAAATGTGACTCTTTAAGTGTAGCCTGAAATCTTACACAGAAACATACACTAAACATTATATCAAACCTGCTGGCAGTTAGATATAGTAAGCTATCAATCATTCCACGATAAAGCTTAACATCTACTGGAATACCTTGTTTATCTTTGTCTAATTTCAAGGAAGAGCTCATAGGTGCTCCTAGTATTTTTCCATCTTCCATATTAAATTTTTTGAGCAAATCTCTAATGTACTTCGATTGATTTATAAAAATTCCATGTTTTGCTTGTTTGATCTGAAGTCCTAGGAAGAAATTTAGTTCACCCACATGCACATCTCAAATTCATTTTGCATAGTGCTTGCAAACTCATTCCATAAGTCTTCATTTGTTGCTCCAAATTTGATATCATCTGCGTATACTTGAACTAGGAGCATGTCATCTTTCTTAGACTTTATGAAAAATGTTGTGTCTATCCTCCCTATGATAAGTCCATTGTCTAGTAGAAAACCGCTTAACCTTTCATACCAAGCTCTAGGAGCTTGCTTTAAACTGTACAAGACTTTAGTTAGTCTATAAACATGTTTTGGATACTTATGGTTTTCAAAACCCGGGGGCTATTCTACATATATCTCTTCGCTTATGTAGCCATTTAAAAATGCGCTTTTGACATCCATTTGATACAACTTGAAATCCTTAAAAGTAGCATAGGCTAAAAGCATTCAAATGGCTTCCATTTTAGCTACAGGTGCAAAGGTTTCTTCAAAATCTATTCCTTCTTCCTAGTTATATCCTTGAGTTACTAGTCTTGTCTTATTTCTAACAACTATCCTATGTTCATCTTTCTTGTTCTTATATATCCATTTTGCTCCAATAATTGTCTTATCCTTAGGTCTAGGAACTAATGTCCACACTTTATTTCTCTCAAACTAGTTTAACTCTTCTTACATGGAAATCACCCAAGATTCATCCTCAATTGCTTCACTCACATTCCTGGGTTCTTCTTGAGACAAAAAGGCAAAATGACTAATCATATTCCTAAGTGAGGATCATATGGTTACTCCACGTAATGGTTCACCTATTATTTGATCAATGGGATGACTCTTTATATATTTCCATTCTCTGGGTAGTTAATTAACCTCATTTTAAATTTGATTAGTTTCAGCAGATGGTTCCTTAATTTCATTTCTTTTTTCCGAATCATTTTCAATAGATAGTTTTTCAAATTCCTTATTTATCTTAATTTCATATTCATCAATCCTTTTAGAGAAGAGATTTGACTCGTCGAATACTACATGAATGAATTCTATAATGGTTAATGTTCTTTATTATATACTCTGTAGGCTTTACTATCTAAGGCATACCCTAGAAAGATACCTTCATCTAATTTCACATCAAACATTCCTAAATGTTCATTGTCTCTAAGCACAAAACATTTACAGCCAAAGATATGAAAATATGATATGTTTGGTCTATGGCCATTCCATAATTTGTAAGGAGTCTTACTTAGATATAGTCTAATCAAAATTCTATTTAGAACATAGCAGGCAGTATGTATTGCCTCAGTCCAGAAGAACTTAGGTAGCTTATGTTCGTTAAGCATAGTTCTGGCAATTTCTTGTACAGACCTATTCTTTCTCTCAACTACACCATTCTACTATGGTTTTCTAGGAGTCGAAAAATTATGAACTATTCCTGATGAATTGCAGTAGTCTTCCATGTCTTGATTTTTAAATTCCTTACCCCTATCACGTCAGATTTTAGTGACACTATAACCCTTTTCATTTTGAATTTTATTACATAGTTTAATGAATTGTTCACACGCTTCATCTTTGTGACTTAAAAATAGTACCCATGTATAGCTTGAATAATCATCAACTATGACAAATACGTATGATTTTCCTTCTAAACTCTGAGTTGGATTTGGACCAAATAAATCTAAGTGTAGCATTTGAAGTGGCCTAGTAGTAGAGATTACTTTCTTTTTCTTAAAGCTAGCTCTTGCTTATTTTCCTAGTTGGCATGCATCATCGATTTTATCTTTCATGAATTTAATCTTAGGCAATCCCTTAACTAATTCTCCCTTAACAAGGTTAGAAATTAAGTTCATGTTTGCGTGTCCTAGTCTCTTATGCCAAATCCAACTAATCTCATATATATTAGAAAAACAAGTAACATGTTGAGAAGCAAGATTATCGAGGCTAATGGTGTAGACATTTTCATGACGATCAGTAATTAACAATATTTTGTTTTTAGATTTGTTCTTTACAGTGCATTTGTCATGTTCAAATGAGATTTTATAACCTTTATCACATAGTTGATCTATACTCAATAAGTTATGTTTGAATCCATCAAAAATAACACGTTATCAATGATAAGTGAAGGTTCCTTACCAACCTTACCAACTCCAATGATTTTACCTTTAGATTTATCCCCAAATGTAACGAATCCTTCATCTTTGGATATGATAGATGCGAATTTAGCTTTATTTCCTGTCATATGTCGCGAGCATTCGCTATCCATATATCACTTGTCCTTTGAAGAGGACAATTTCAAGCACATTTGCAGGACATAATCAGATAACTACTTTTGGCACCTAGATTTTCTTGGGTCCATGGGGGTTAGTACTAGATTCTCCTTTGACTTTCCAGACTTTCTTAATTTTGACATCTTTATTTTTTAAAGGATAGTCAAATTTTTTGTGACCCAACCTTTTACATTTAAAATATGTAATATTTCTATGATAGCCTTTAGTTGGAACATACGATTTTGACTCTCTTACAAAATATCCTATGTAGAGATGTCTCTGTTTTAGATTCTCCTTCCCATTAAAACCAAGACCTTCCTTCTCTAGGGAATTTCTTTGAGTTCCTAGGAGTTTTTCAAAATTATTTTGACATTATATAAATTTACAAATAATCTTAGATTTATCTTTCAAATTCTTTTATAACTCCTCAATTTTCAAATCCTTGTCTTTCATGAGAGATGCATAAGATTTATTTTGACTTTCAACTAACTTTGAAAATTCTTTCAATTTTAATTTCAAACCAAAATTTTTCTTATTCATTTTTCTCAAGCATTTTAAGGGTATACAGATATTCTTGATGCAATTCATCATAAGAAAGCATGCTATTTTCATTTTTCTGAATCACTTGAATAGTAAGATGAAGCAAAACAAAATGATTGTATCTCATGGTCAACGTGAGCCATAAGACATAGATTCATAATCTCATCATCACTAGATTCAGATTTTGAACTACTGGTACTATGAGTGTCCCAGCTCACCTTTAGAGCCTTTATTTTCTTCTTCTTAGAGACTTTCTTCAGCGACAATCTAGCTTGATATGTCCAAATTCTCTATAGTTATAACACATGGAAGGATCATCCTTTTGCTTCTTTATGCTTGACTCTCCCTTTCCTATTTTTGAGCCCTTGAATTTTCTAGTGTATTTCTTGTTCTTTCTTATGAACTTTCTAAATTTCTTAGTGATAAGTGTCATGCTTTCATCCGATTCTGAATCACTTCCCTCACTGGAGCAGTGAGATGATGCCTTACGTGTTGTAGCTTTCTTTACTTTAATTTGCTCATTTTTCCTCTCATTTATTGCAAGGTCATAGGTGATGAGCGATCCAATTAGTTCATCAATAGACATCTCCTTCAGATTTATCCCTTCTTCTATTGCAGTAGCTTTAGCTTCCCAAATTGGAGGTAGTCCCCTAAGTATTTTCCTAATCAAATCATAAGTAGGGTAAGATTTACCAAGAGCATTTAAAGAATTCATGATGTGCGTGAATCTAGTGTACATGGATTGAATAGATTCATCAGCAGCCATTTTAAATGCCTCATATTTGCTAGTGAGCATGTCTATCCTACTATATTTTACTTCCTTAGTACCTTTATATGTGACTTCTAATTTTTCCCAAATCTCTTTAGCAGAGTTACAGGCCATTACCTTATTAAACTCATTTACATCTAGTGCACAAAATAGCAAGTTCATTGTAGGAGCATTTATTTGCACAAATTTCCAATCTTCTTCAGTATACTTATCTTCAGTTTTGGGTACATTTACGTTATCAACTACGTTCATAGGGACATGGTTTCCCTTAGAAACTATTTTCCATACTTTCCAATCAACATTCAAAAGATATATACTCATCCTACGTTTCCAATAGGTGTAATTTACACCACAGAAAATTGGTAGTCTAGTGGACGAGTGTCCCTCATCGAATCGAGTTACACCGATGTGTGCCATGTGATCTTTTTACAAAATGAACAGTTAAGTCTATGTAAACCCTCTCTAATACCAAATGTTAGTTCAGGTGTAATCCCAAGAGGAAGGGGGTGAATTGGGTATTTTAAAAATTTTTAAGTTTATTTTACCACTTAATTCCTATTTCAATATTTAACAAATTAATTGCAGGAGCTTGAAATTAATTCAAATAATTATCTCAATAATTTCTATTTTACCCAATTAATTATTAAATGCGTATAATATAAATCAACATACAACTATGCAAAAGCTAATAATGAAATGCAAGTAGAAATTAAAAAGATAGGGGAAGAGAGAAGGCAAACACGATTTTACAAGGTTTAGCCAACCCAACCTACGTCCTCGCCTTGAGAAACCCACTCAAGGATTCTACTAAATACCTGCTCCTTTAACCGGAACGAAGCTTCCCTTATAATCTGTTGCTTATAAGAGGCACAACTTCCTCCTCACTTGGTTCACAACCCGAACCGTGATTACAATATAAAATTTCAAATTTGAAAAAGCTCAATATTACTTCTAACAAAGCTAGTGAGTAAAATGGAAAACCTAACACATATTCATATGTTAAAACTTGTAGCTCAGTATGTATGTAACGATGTAATCGTTATATGAATGATATGCTTCGCAAAATTTCCCTTTGATCAAATCTCCCAAAATAATTCTACAAGTAAATGCTTTGGAGAGCTTAGGGTTTTAGTTCAACTTACTAGATGCAAGAATATTGAATGTGATCTTATTAAAAAATTGGTCTTAAATATTATGAAGATCTAAGTTCTTGCTATCAAATAATTTGTAAAGTTGAATCTTTGAATAAATAAAAGACTTTGAATATTGTAAATATTTAAACACTACTTCTCACAACAATATTTCTCACAAATATATATTGAGATAACAAAATATAACTTTAGACTTTTCAATTAAGTAGATTTTGCAATAACAAAATATTGAGTCTTTGAAATAAAATAAGAACTTGAAGATCACCAAATATTCAATGTTTAGAAAATCCTTTCACAAATAAATTTTTATGTAACAACACAAGGTTTTTTCTTTTTCAATAAGAGTAATAGATGTATGAGTATGAGATATGAAAAATCTTCAAGATATATATATTGAAAACGCAAACCAATCCTTTGTTTACAAAACCTCAATCACTAGGGCTTGCTTCCAAGATGTGTAAAGAAATCCTTTCGAAAAGCTGAGATGATTTGCCTAAACTTTATGAGTATAAGTTGGAGTGCAGGCAATCGTATTGCAATATGTTCAAGTTTCTCAATATTATCCAAAAAGTGAGGCACTAAGGTTTAGAGGTTTATTTTATAAGTGTTCTTAGCCCTAGGTTAAGTCTTGACCATTAGATCAACTTGATTAAGTAAATAACTCACGTGTTCTCTCGCTAAAGATTCGATTTTTCAAGTTTGTACAAGTTCAGACAACTAAAGTTTCTTAAAGCTTTGAAAAATTAAACTAAACACAGGGTCAGATGACTGAACTTAAGGTTCATACTTCTAAAGTCCCTGCTTCAGACGACTGAAGGTGATCTGCCTATTCTGTGTTTCAGCAATTGAATCTTCAGATGACTGAACTAATTCTTCAGTCTTTTGAGGAAATTCTTCAGACGTATGAAGTAAAACTTCAGTTGTCTAAAGTTGCATCTTTAGACTTCTGAGGGTAATCCTTAGTCGTCTGGGCAATCCAACTTCATCATTTTTTTTTTTTTTTCAAAACCTATTTTTTCTTTCTTTCTTTGCTTCTTTAGAAAACATTTTCCGAGGTTTTAATTAAAGTCTCTAAGTCAATGAATAAACCCTAAAATATTTTCATGAGATGCATGAGTCCTAAGGTCATTCTGGGGTATATTTTGAGCTTTGAATTAAATCATATGAAATATGTAAATACATTTAGTTCTAAATACCCATTCCCATGACGATCTTGAACTTGACGCTTACATCTTCATTCTTATACTCTTTTAGTTCCATGGATTGTGTCAAGTTGTATATCCTTTAATCCTCATGACTTCCATGACTTTCTAACCTTTCGTGCATACTAAATATTTTTCCTATTCACAATCTCAATGCACAGATCAAATACCAAATGATTTGTCATTATCAAAATAGGATTGGACTCATAGAGTCAACAACATGTATGGACACTGGTAGGCTCACCAAGGCTTGGGTCCTTAACTACCAAAGATAAAATTTATAACCTAACTAATCCCAAGTCCAGTGCAGTTGTGTAAAAGGAAAAAGGTAAGATTTTGAATTTTTTTTCTGTCAACTACGAAAGCAAGTAAATTATATTAACACTACTCCTAAAAAGCAAATCTTAAATCATAAATCCAACTTAGGTAGTCATTCGTGATAACTATGTTCGGTCATCTATCCGTACTAGGCTAAATGGTTAAGTAAACCATTCGAGTGGCATATGGTAGTGAAGGTGCACCAATCATCCAAAGCATGATCAGGAACAAGGGTATACCCTTTCCAACAATCGCAAGAACACCCATACATGAACCATAGCCTATTACGTATAATTGACTGAATCCTTAGCTATGCTATCCTATCTCCTAGTGTTTCATCACAATCAGAGACATAAAAGTGCATGGAAATTATAGACATGAAATTTAAAGTGCAAGTATTTAAATCAAAGCAGAGCAAAAGAACATGTATTGAAAAATGGCTTCAATTGCAGTTTGAAGGCTTGTCACTAGCGATTAGGGAATATAATCAAGAACCGACTAATCTACATGGAAACACCCTAAACTCGATGGTTGTCACAGGCCTTCAAAGAATCCAAGCACGAACCAGTACAAGAAATTGAAAGGAAAGCAGTAAATCTAATGTAAGTGGCTCCCAAAGACACTCTAGGTCTGTCACTAACCAAAAAAGGGCCAAAGGATAACCCTAGGCACATCGTCGAAGTTAGGTTTTATACTCAAAATGGTTTACAAGCATTCAAATTCAAATTAGGAAACTTTTGCAAAAAATCCCGTAAAGATGATCACTGGGCTCACATCTGTCGACCAGGTCGCACCCTTTTCTTCCCATGGTCACGCCCTGGTTGAGACTCTCAGGAATTCTAGGGTTCAGTCTTTAGGCTTTCTTGACCTAGTAAGCCTTATAGGCCCTCATGGTCGTGCTGATGGTCGAGACTCTTGGGATCTCTGGCTCAGTCAGTCTCAGTTCAACCGACCTAATCGCATCTCAGGGTCTCTGTTGACTCTACGAGTCCAATCCGATTTTGATAATGACAAATCACTTGGTATTTGATCTGTGCATTGAGTTTGTGAACAGGACCTATATTAAGCATGCACGGAAAGATAATGAGTCATGGAAGCCATAAAGTAAAGCTGATACATTTTGGAAAGCACCATGGAACTCAAAGAGTACGAGAATCAAGATGCAAGCGGCAAAGTTCAAGAATATCTTGGGAATGGGCATTTAGATCTCATGTACTTACATTTTCGTATGATTTAATTTGAGGCTCATTATAACTTAGAATGGTTTTAGGATTCATGCATTTCATGTACATCATTAGGAAACTCTCATAGACCTTGAAATGTTTTCAAAATCATGCAAAATATGTTTTATGAAAGACCCAAGAAAAGGAGCCAAGAAGATTTTTTAGTTAGAAATTAAAATTTGAGAAAATGGGGACTTCGGTCGCCTGAACTCAAACCTCAGTAGCCTGAAGAATTTCTTTAGTTGCCTGAAGATTAAGTTCATTCGCTTGAAGAATTAAATGGAGAAGATAGAACTTGGCCAAGGCTCTTTGGTCGCCAGACCTTGGAACCTCAAGCGCCTGAAGTTGACACTTCAGGAGCTTGAAATCAAGTTCGGTTGCCTGAACTCGCGAGAAAGCCTAAAAATCAGTTCTTTATTAAAATGACACGGGAAGTATCTTATTGATCCAATGGCTGAGATTAATTCTAAGGGTAATATAATATATATTATGAATATCTAAACCCTAGAACACAAGCTAAGAGATACAAAAAGAAAAATATACATCTCATTGCAAGACTTGAACCCTAGAGCTGATTTTCTGCATGTAAATCTTCTTCCATCTTCGTTGGGCAAATCTCTACTGAAATCAAAAGGGCATTCATTCATCCAACTAAACTTTAATTCAGTATTAAGGTTTGATCTTTCAAGTTATTACTTTTCAAGAACCTCTCATCTCTTTACGTGTTTATCATTAGAAAGAGGTTTTGATCTTGAGTGTGTATTCACATATAAAAATTGATTTTCGAAAAGATCATGTTTTGAGAAAAGCTTGTTAGCTTGGTTGATTGATTTGCGATTCAAGAAGTATAAAAACACATATTTATATATATTGTTCATTGGGCTTCTTATTGAAAAACCTACTTTGGTTAAAATATTGGAACTTGAAAGAAGCTTTGTGATTTTGATTGAGTCTGTATTCAAGACAAAGATTGTGTTAAATAGCTCACTTCAAATATACTTGTGCATCTTTACAAAGTGAATCAAGAACCCTAGTCGACTCCAAAGCATTCCAAATATATTTTCACTTGGGAGTTTTGATCAAATACGAATTTGTGTGTTGACACATATCATACATCAAACGATTGTATCGTTTTTCATACATTCTTGAGCTTCAAGTTATATCATATGTTAATATACTAAGAAATTGAATTGTACTCACAAGCTTTTTTTAGAAGCATTTTTTTGAGTGTTTTTTTTAGATTTCATTGTAAACACGGTTCGGGTTGTGAATCGGGTGTGAGGAGGAAGCTGTACCTCTTGTGAGCAGTGGATAAGGAGGGAGCTGTACCTCTTGTAAGCAGTGGTTTGTAAGGGAAGTTCCGTCCCACTTTAAGGAGCAGGGTGTTTAGTGAATCCTTGAGTGGTTGCTCAAGGCGAGGACGTAGGCCAAGTCAGCTGAACCTCGTAAAATCGCGTTTGTCTTCTCTCTTCCTTTTACTCTTTATTTTCTGTGTTATATTTAAATTGAGTATATTGCATGCATAGATAAGATTGCCGTTGGTAAATTTATAAGAAGTGTGTAAAATTGAAATTAAGTGGATTATTTTGTTTAATATCCAATTCACCTCCCCCCCTCTTGGGATTACACCTTAATCAACATTTGGTATCGGAGCGGGTGTACATAGACGTAATTGTTAATTTGTAAAAAGATCTCGATGGATTATTTTGGTGTATTCCCCAATTGGTGTGGAACAAATCTTTGCAAGACCTCCAATGTTCTATGGTGAAAATTTTACCGAGTGGAAAATGAGAATGACTATTTTTGTAAAATCCATGGATTGGAGAACTTGGAGAGTAATTGATCAAGGAAACCTAGTTCCTATGAAAATTATTGATAATGTTGAAATCCCTAAATCTGAATATGAGCTAAATGAGAATGATATAAAATTAATGCAAATAAATTTCCATGCTATGAACATTCTATTACTTGGTTTAGATACTAATGTTTTCCATGAAATCAAGTCATGTTAAAGTGCTAAGGAGATATGGGAAGAACTCGATAGGAGATTTGGAGAGACCAAAGGAAAGAAGTCCTCTACTTGGGAAGATCCATAGTCAAATGATAAGGTAGTGGAAAACTATGGTCTAGTTGCATTTATTGATAAAGAGGTACACTCTACTCACTCTACTACTCATTCAAATTCTCGAAATGATTCATGCAATGACTGTGGTACATCATGTGATACCTCTGGTAGTGAATATTGTGATGAATCTGATAATGATAATATGTCATCTTATGAGGAAGTACAACAACGACTTGCTAAAGTCCTTAAAATACTAACAAGGATGACCAACAAGAAAATTATGTTGGAAAGAGAAAATAAAGACTTAGCAAAACAGTTAGTTGATCTGTGTGAGTCTCAAACTTCTTGGAAAAAAGAAAAGACTGAAAAGGATTTAGAAATTATGAAATTAAAAAATAGGAATGATATGATGGCAAAAGAGCTAAAAGAGTTAAGATCTAAGATTTCGTGTGATAATGCAAAAGATCTTAAAATTCTTGAACTTGAATGCAAAGCAAACAAAGTGACCGATGAATTGGTAAAATTAAAAGCTGTTTGCAAAGGCTTAAAGAATCCAAAATTTGAAGACCTAGAAAGAAAGATAGAGGATCAAGCTAAGATAATCCACACATTTACTAAGGGAAAAGAAAATTTTGACAAACTCTTAGGTTCTCAAAAGATGACCTTAGACAAAGAAGGTATAGGTTACAATGGAATTGAAAATAGGAGAAGAAAGAACCTATACATGAGGTATTTTGTTAAAGCATCAAAATTCTATGCTAGCACCTTTACCAGTCCGTATGCTCACACCACCTGCATATTATGTAAAAATAAGGGCACATTAAATTTGATTGTCCATTTAAAAGGAAAGGTGTTTAAATCAAACAAGTGTGGAAAATAAAAGAAAATAGTGACTTCACACATAAATAAAATAGAAGATGGAATCGTTGGCCAAAATCGTAGAATATCCATTTTACAAGGCTTAACTTAATTAGACATATAGAAAATATAAAATATGAGCTTATCATATAAGTGCCTTGATATTATGTACTACATGCCTACTTGACCACGTGTGATGTGGTGATATGATATATGTTACACACGTATTAATTAGCCTGACTTGATGTTGAAAAGCTTGGTTCACAATGTTACAGAATTGGGAATGAGAATATTGAACTTAAGCATAAATTGTTGATATAAGGAAAATTCTTGAAGTAGTATATATTAAGGGAAATAAGTTCGAGAGGTTCAAATCAAAGAAATAAGAAAAATTCAGAAGTTGAAGCATCTCGGTTGATTGAGCTGACATCCTCAGGCACCTACATATACCTCAGGTGCCTAATCCTCAAACCTCAGGTGACCGAACTGCTACTGCCTGTTGAAATTTCACCCAAGAAATTCTTCAGGCGCCTATGCTTATTCTCAGGTGCCTGAAGTCGCAGATTTCTTTTATTTAAAATACGAAAAACCCTATTTCAGTTATACTCTAGGCTCCTGAACTAAACCCTCCACTCACCCGAAGTGCCAAACGTCTTACCCCCTTTCAATCATCAGTGATAAAATCTTAGATTTCAAGACTCCAAGTTCAATTATGCGTGTTCTAGGGTTTGAAAGGAACAATCTACTGCTCAAGGAAATCTCACAATGCCTCGAACTAAGCAAATGACAAGTCGTGGTGCATCCTCTGGTAAAGATGACTTAAATATTGAACAATGGTTGGTATCTCCTCAATCTAAACATCGGTATAGGACTTGACTTCTTACCATTGAACCAATCTTTGGTAAGATTCTTGACCTCCAGTTCTTCAAATCTGAATTTCCTGAGATTTTACCCTTGTTTCAAAACATTGGCAGGAAAAACTTCATTGAGTATCAAGCAAAGGGGTCCTTTCCTAACTTAATAAAAATTTTCTATGCAAACATGACTCTTGAAGAAAATTCTTTATCAACGGAGGTGAAGGGTAAGAAGATAGTGCTTTCTCCTAAATCTTTAGCATCCATTCTAAATGTCTCTCCTGGCAATTTTGAATGTCCAACATTAGGTCAATCATGGATGCTTCAACAAAATTTTACACCTGAGGAGTTTTTTCCTTTGGTCATGGAAAATGAACCAACCTACTTTGGGCATCCACCATTGTATAAGCAACTAAACCTCAAAGCACAAATTCTCCAAAAAATTATCACCAACATTCTACCACAAGATGGATCCTACGACCCTCTTTCGTATGCCAATTGCTTTGTTATGTGGTGTCTGTTAAAAGGAAAGAAACTTGATTTAGCCAGCCTTATCATAAAATGGATGTGGGCAAAGCTTGATGCATCCCGAATTACCCTTCCTTACAGTGGAGCTCTCAGTCTTATTTTTTCAAAATTAAGTTTTGCCTCACCGACAGACCTGTTCATTAAGAGGACTAGATATTAACTCTTCACCTTAACTACTCTCAAACAGGTGGGATATGAAAAATAGAATCAGGAGTAGTTCTTGAAAAGGGGAAGACAACGAAGAGCAGCTGCTGCACCTCCTATTTCACCTCGGACTTAGCCACAAGAATCTGTAACTGAATCCTTCGTAGTTCATGCCATTCTATAATGAATTCACATCTTTTAGCCAGGATATGCGTGATGGCCTTAAATCCATAGAGCAGTGCCTTACGTGTATTGAGCAGGCACGTGCTAGTTCTTCACATGGTGATCCCATGAACACTAGCTCCATACCCTGCAGTGATGATTCAGCTGAGGAATCTGAAGAAGAAGAAGAAGAAGACGAAGAAGGAGAAGGATCTCACCAATCCAAAGGAAAAGGAATTGCTGAAGATAGTGACACTAACTAGGATGCATAAATGTTAGATGATTTTTTTGTGCTACTTAGTATGCTACACATGCTTAGAATTGTGACTATCAATTTTTTGTTTGTGTAAAAGGAAAAGTATGTGTGAGTAGAGACTATGAGTCTTTCTAGGTATTTGGTTCTAGCTTTGAAATTTTGAAGGTTTTGTTATCTGGTTGGTGTATTGCAAGTTCTATTGTTAATGATATATTTTGCAAAACTTTGAAACTTCTGAACTTTATAAGAAACTTTTGAAGTATACTAATTATGAGGGGAAGTGTTAAAGATTTATTCCTTGGTTCTCCAAATGCATATATTTCCTTGCTCTTTGAATTCAAATTATACACCTTTTTGTTGATGTCAAAAGGGGGATAAAATCTGGAAAAGCAAAAATAATAAAATGGAAGCAAAGAGTCTTGGTAAAACTAAGTTGCAAAGTGTGAGACATTCAAAGGCAGAAATCCAGCATATTACATTCATTATGAGCATATTTCATATTTCATTTGGATTTAGGATAAACACTTTGTGTATGATCATGAGCATATGTCATATTTTATTTGGATTCAGGCTAAACACTTTGTGTATAAACATGAGCATATTGCCATTCATTGAATATTTGATGCATTAATTGAGGGGGAGCCTTGTTAGGCATAACCCATTATATATTTTTACTCGTGCATTTGTCATCATAAAAAAGGGGGAGACTGTTGACTCTACGAGTCCAATCTGGTTTTGATAATGACAAATCACTTGGTATTTGATTTGTGCATTGAGTTTGTGAACAGGACCTATATTAAGCATGCACGGAAAGATAACGAGTCATGAAAGCCATAAAGTAAAGCTGATACATTTTGGAAAGCACCATGGAACTCAAAGAGTGCGAGAATCAAGATGCAAGCGGCAAAGTTCAAGAATATCTTGGGAATGGGTATTTAGATCTCATATACTTACATTTTCGTATGATTTAATTTAAGGCTCATTATAACTTAGAATGATTTAGGATTCATGCATTTCATGTACATCATTAGGAAACTCTCATGGACCTTGAAATGTTTTCAAAATCATGAAAAATATGTTTTATGAAAGACCTAAGAAAAGGAGCCAAGAAGATTTTTTAGTTAGAAATGAAAATTTGAGAAAATGGGGACTTTAGTCACCTGAACTCAAACCTCAGTAGCCTGAAGAATTTCTTTGGTTGCCTGAAGATTAAGTTCAGTCACTTGAAGAATTAAATGGAGAAGACAGAACCTGGCCGAGGCTCTTCGGTCACCTGACCTTGGAACCTCAGGAGCCTGAAGTCAAGTTCGGTTGTCATGGGAAAGCCTAAAAATCAGTTCTTTATTAAAAAGACACGCGAAGTATCTTGTTGATCCAATGGCTAAGATTAATTCTAAAGGTAATATAATATATATTATGAATTTCTAAACCCTAGAACACAAGCTAAGAGATACAACAAGAAAAATATACATCTTATTGCAAGACTTGAACCCTAGAGCTGATTTCCTGCACGTAAATCTTCTTCCATCTTCGTTGGGCAAATCTCTACTGAAATCAAAAGGGCATTCATTCATCCAACTAAACTTTAATCCAGTATTAAGGTTTGATCTTTCAAGTTATTACTTTTCAAGAACCTCTCATCTCTTTATGTGTTTATCATTAGAAAGAGGTTTTGATCTTGAGTGTGTATTCACATATAAAATCTGATTTTCGAAAAGATCATGTTTTGAGAAAAGCTTGTTAGCTTGGTTGATTGATTTGCGATTCAAGAAGTATATAAACACATATTTATATATATTGTTCATTGAGCTTTGTTAACCTTATAGGTCACGCCCGGTTTTCATAATGACAAATACTCCGGTATTTAATAAATATCTAGTTCATGTGCATGTCTATATTAGCATATCATTAATGGCACATGAAAGCTCAAAGCTTGAAGGCAAATTCATGCTCTTAATTGTAACATTTTTAGTGAAATTTGTCTGTAATAGTAATTAGGGTATTCGGTTTGTAATAAGCACACACATCACATGCATGATTTATTTTGTAAGCTCAAACCAGATACAAAAAAAAAAACGACCTTAGAAAGACCTTAGCATATTCCCTTCGGTCGACCAATACCAGACTTTTTCGGTGTCTTCAAATTGGCCCCCAAGTGACCTTAGGACATACACATTTACACATATATTTGTTAGGTACTTGAATAGGGCTTGTTTGTTTCGATACGGGACCGAAATGCAGACATGGTGCACTTTCAGTCGACCAGCCAAGCCAGTTCATTTTGGCCTGGTTGACCGAAACCTCCCTAGGTCAAAAATTTGACCATTTGGTCGACCGAACCAGGTAGTTCAAAAGGCCCTGGTCGATCGAAACCCCCTGGGGTCAAAAGTTTGACCATCTGGTCAACCGACCCTTTTTGTACTCCAACTACCTGGTCGACCAGAGGGTCCTCGGGACAATTCCTAGCCGTTTGGTCGACCGAACAAGTCAGTTCAAAATGGTCTGGTCGACCGAAACTCAGAAAATTGGAAAATCGCCAGCTCCTGGTCGATCGTGCCCCTAGTTCAATATTTCCTGGTCAACCGAACCATTTGAGACTTGGTCGACCGAAACATTTTTGGTCGACCGGACGTCTCTGGTTGCCATCATTTTTACGGTGGGTTAAATATTTTTAAACAGGGTTAAATTGATTTAAATGTCATTAAACTTTTCCAATAATCCCTAATAGGTCCCCAACGGTCAAAATTTTCAGTATGTCTATATATACTCCTTCATTTGGGAGAATTAATGATTGATTAGCAAAAAGGATTAAGAATTTTCTCTCTAAAGCAAAAATACACTTCTTTGATTCCTATTGCTTATACTTTCCCTAAAGACACTCTAGCTCTCCTTCTCAAGTTCAAAATCATTTGTAAGTGCTTTGAGCGTATATTCACAAGGTTTTGCTCTCATTGTTTGAATCGATTTTTCTAACGAGAGCACAACTTAAGTATTCTTAGGGGGCTTTTCTAATAAGCTTATCCTAAGAAGACTTATTAAAACTTCCGAGTGTTGCATTCTCATTGCAACAACTTAGGAAGTTTGTATTTGTTTTTGGTTTGCAAAAACGTTTTTTAAACGTACTCAAATATCTTGTGGAATATTCATTGAACTATTTGTGAAAAGATATTTGTGTTTGTTACATTAATCTTTGTGGCAATATTTATTCAAGTATATATCATTTGTTGAATACAAAGATTATTTATTTTGCAATCCAAGCATATACATATTCACGTGATTGAGATATTCTATTGATTGTTATTCTGGAGGCTTGCTTGGTATTCTGTGTGAACATATTTGATTGAAACGCTTTGAAATACACAAATTATTATTGATACTCTCACGTACTCACTACACTGATAGAAAACATCTTTGAGAGTTGAACTACTAAGGCCACACTGAGCTTACATTATTAAATCATTTATGCTGTATGTGATATTGTGCGCATTTGTGGTACAAATTTGCTTTACGTGAAAGAACCCATACATTGTACCTTTTGTTTGTATATCTGAGAGATTCCAAGCGTGGCCTAAGGGGGCGGTAATCCAGACCGGTAAGGATTGGTAAAGGTTGAGGTCATCCCTGTGCTAATTGTCCTGGTTAAGGTTGAGGTCAGCCCTGTGATAATTTGACCTGGTTTATATAGGTGCCGCTCCACCCATTTAAGTGAGCAAGTTATTGTGATAATCCTTGTGCTGGTTAGTCAAGGCGGGGACATAGGCAGTTGGCCGAACTTCGATAACATATCTACGTGTCACCCTTTATTTACAGCTTTCTGGTACTTGTGCAATTAATTAAACTGCTTCGTTTAATTTCTGATATATTTATATAATTCGCATTAGATTGACCGTAGGGTATAGAACATACTGCTGTAAGGAGGAATACCTAGGGGATAAATTTTAAAAATACCAATTCACCCCCCCTTTTGGGATCACGGTAAAGCTAACAATTGGTATCAGAGCCACATTGCATAGACTAGTTGTTATTTTGCAAAAAGATCACATATGGCTCATAGCTCCATGACCCCTTTCCTTGAGGGACCATCTTCCACACGACCTCCTATTTTCAGTGGTGTTATTTACACTTTCTGGAAATAGAGGATGCGCATCTACCTTTAGAATATTGATTGAAAGGTGTAGAGGATTGTCTCTAAAGGAAACTATGTCCCTATGAAAATTGAGGGTGCAGTTAGGGTTCCTAAGATTGAGGACGAATTTGATGATGATGATATGAAAGTTTTTAGTCTTAATGCCACTGCCATGAATATTTTATACTGTAGTCTTGATGTAATTGAGTTTAACAGGATTATAGCATGCTCTACTGCAAAAGAAATATGGGATAAGTTAGAGGTCACATATGAGGGTACTAGAGATGTGAAAGATAGTAGGATAGATATGTTGACCAGTGAGTATGAGGCCTTTAGGATGAATGTAGGTGAGTCCATTCAGAGCATGTACACTAGATTCACACACATCATAAACTCACTATATGCATTAGGAAAGACCTATCCCACATATGAGATGATCAGGAAGATCCTTAGAGGCTTACCTCCTGTGTGGGAAGCCAAGGCTACAGCCATTGCTGAGGGCAGAGACCTTAAGGCCATGAGCTTAGATGAACTGATAGGTTCCTTGATCACTTATGAATTGTCCATAAATGAAAGACTTAATGAGCATAACAGGGCTAAGAAAGTGACTGCACTAAGAGCATCTAATAACACCTCTAGTGAGTATAGTGAATCTAACACTAATGATGAAATGGCTATGCTAACCAAGAGATTTAACAGAATTTTCAGGAAGAAAAGGAAGCCATTTAGAAAATTCAGAGACTCCACTAATGAGAAGGGTGAGTCCAGCAAAAGAAAGGAAAAATCGAATGCTCCTATGTGCTACAACTGCAACAAGGTGGGGCACATCAAACCTGATTGCCCACTGCTGAAAAAGGAGGCTAAGAAAAAGAAGAAAGCCATGAAAGCTAAGATTTCATGGGACCAATTCAGCAGCAGTGACTCAGATTTAGAACATAGTGACACGGAGGTCGCTAATCTGTGCTTAATGGCACATGAGGATCAGGTATCGTTTTCTAGTTCATCATCTTCTTATTATTCATCTGATGATTGTGATTCTGACAGCATGCCTACATTTAGAGAATTACAGTTTGAATATATTCTCGTTTCAAAATTGTTAGGCAAAATGACCAAAGAGAATAATGAGTTGAAAAAAAATGTGAAAATTGGTAAAAATTGTTTAATATGGCAAAAACCTCTCATGCTTCTATTTTAAAAGAAAAGGATACTACTATTGTTGAGCTTGAGAGGAAATTAGTGGATAGCTCCAAAATTATTTTTAAATTCACCAAGGGCAAAGAAAATTTTGAAAAATTACTTGGTGCCCAAAGAAACTCCTTAAGTAAAGAGGGTCTTGGTTTTAATGGTATTGAGAATGTTAGATGACCTAATCTTTACTTAGGACATTTTACACGTGAGTCAAAATCTCATATACCTCTTAAAGAACCTAAGTGTGGATTAAAATGTTTTAAATGTAAACAGATTGGTCACATTCAATTTGATTGTCCACTTAGGAACAAGCATGCTAAAATTAGGAAGGTATGGGTAATTAAGGGAGATCTTGCTACTAACCCCCGACCCAACAAAATTTGGGGACCAGCATCAGTTACTTAGCTTATTTTGCAGGTATGCCTAAGATCATCCTTCTCAAAGGATCGGTGGTACTTAGATAGTGGGTGCTTACGGCACATGACCGACGACAAGGGAAAATTGACTTCAATTGTTCCCAAGGATGGAGGCTACGTGACATTTGGCGACAATGCCAAAGGACGTATCATCGGAGTAGGTAAGGTTGGTAAGGTTTCCTCTCCTACTATTGATAATGTTCTATTGGTTGATGGACTAAAACATAATCTACTTAGCATAAGTCAATTATGTGACATAGGATATAAAGTATCGTTTGAAAATGACAAATGCATAGTAGAAAATAAAACAAACCATAAAGTGCTTTTTACTACTGATAGACATGAAAATGTTTATACTACATCTCTTGATAATTTAGCTTCACAACAAGTAACATGTTTTTTTGCTATAAATGAAGGTAGTTGGTTGTGGCATAGGTGTTTGGGGCATGCTAGCATGGATTTATTGTCTAAACTTGTTAGAAAAGAATTGGTTAAAGGTTTGCCTAAAATGTCTTTTGTAAAGGATAAAATTTGTGTTGCATGTCAAATGGGTAAGCAAACAAAATCTAGTTTTAAGAAAAAGAAATTCATATATACTACTAGACCCTTGGAGTTGCTTCACCTAGATTTATTTGGACCTAATTCTGTGCAAAGTCTTGGTGGTAAATCTTATGCTTTTGTAATTGTGGATGACTTTTCTAAATTCACATGGGTGTTATTTCTTGCACATAAAAATAAATCATGTGAACAATTCATCAAACTTTGCAGGAGAATTCAGAATGAAAAAGGATATAAAATCACTCACATAAGAAGTGATAGAGGCACGGAATTCAAAAATGAAAGCATAGAAAAATATTGTGACTTAGGGGGCATATCACATAACTTCTCTGCACCTAGGACACCTCAATAAAATGGTGTAGTAGAAAGAAAGAATAGGTCACTGCAAGAAATGGGTAGAACTATGTTGAATGAGCATGACTTACCTAAATATTTTTGGGCTGAGGCTATTAATACTGCATGCTATGTTATGAATAGGGTGTTAATTAGACCATCAATCAATAAAACCCCTTATGAATTGTGGAACAACCATAAGCCTAATATTTCCTATTTTCATATGTTTGGTTGTAAATGCTTTGTGCTTAGAGATAATGAACATCTAAGAAAGTTTGACTCTAAATCTGATGAAGGCATCTTCCTAGGTTATGCACTTAATAGTAAAGCATATAGGGTTTTCAATAAAAGAACTTTAACTGTGATTGAATCTATTCACGTTGCGTTTGATGAGTCTAATCCATTTTCTAATAAAGATGATGAAGATGATATTGATATTAGAAAATGCTTAGAGAAAATGTCTATTGAAAATAATGTAAGTGAAAATCAAGAAGCAAATGAAAAATCACTTAAAGATAATGAAAATGGAAATCATGAGTTTCCTAGAGATTGGAAATATATAAAAAGTCATCCTATAGATCAAATCATAGATGAACCATCCCGTGGAGTAGCCACAAGATCCTCATTGAGAAATATAGTGAATCACTTCGCTTTCTTATCCCAAGAAGAACCTAAAAATATTAAAGAAGCCATTGAAGATGAATCTTGGGTGATGTCCATGCAAGAAGAACTTAATCAATTTGAAAGAAGCAAAGTGTGGACCTTAGTTCCTAGGCCTAATGAGCACACCATCATTGGAACTAAATGGGTATATAGAAATAAGAAAGATGAGAATGGGGTAGTAACTAGGAATAAAGCTAGACTAGTTGCCCAAGGGTATAACCAACAGGAAGGGATTGACTTTGATGAAACATATGCTCTTGTTGCTAGATTAGAAGCCATTCACATGCTACTTGTCTTTGCCGCTTTTAAAAATTTCAAATTGTTCCAAATGGATGTTAAAAGCGCTTTTCTAAATGGCTATATTAATGAAGAAGTATATGTAGAACAACCACCCGGTTTTGAGAGTCATAAATATCCTGATCATGTTTACCGGTTATCTAAAGCCTTGTATGGATTGAAACAAGCTCCTAGAGCTTGGTATGAGAGACTTAGTGGTTTTCTACTAGAAAATGGGTTTACCCGTGGAAAAATTGACACTACACTCTTCATCAAGTCCAAAAATGATGATATGCTCCTTGTTCAAATCTATGTGGACGATATCATTTTTGGAGCAACCAATGATGAGTTGTGTAATGAGTTTGCCAAATGCATGCAAAGTGAGTTTGAAATGAGCATGATGGGTGAACATAGTTTCTTCTTATGTCTACAAATTACGCAAGCTAATCATGGAACTTTCATATGCCAATCTAAATACATTAGGGACTTGCTAAAGAAATTTAATATGGAAGATTGTAAAATTCTTGGCACACCTATGAACTCTTCCATCAAACTTGATAAAGATGAGCAAGGAATTCCTGTTGACATAAAATTATATGGTGGCATGATTGGAAGCCTCCTATATCTCACTGCTCGTAGGCCCGACATTATGTTTAGTGTATGTATATGTGCTAGATTTCAGGCTGCTCCTAAGGAATCTCATCTAAAAGCTGTTAAATGAATCCTTAGGTATCTAGTTGGGACTATTTAATTAGGATTGTGGTATCTTAAGCATACTACCTTTGAGATTGTTAGTTACACTGATGCTGACTTTGCCGGTAGTAAGGTTGATAGGAAAAGCACTAGCAGCACTTGTCATTACTTAGGACAATCTCTTGTTTCTTGGTTCTCCAAGAAACAAAATTCAGTTGCCTTATCCACAGCCGAAGCCGAATATATTGCAGCTGGAAGTTGTTGTGCCGAAACTCTTTATATGAAACAACAACTTATGGATTTTGGATTGCACTATGAAACAATACCGATAAAATGCGATAATACTAGTGCAATCAACATCTCTAAAAATCCTATCTCACATTCACGAACTAAACACATTGAGATTAGACATCATTTTCTTTGTGATCATGTGCAAAAAGGAGATGTGGCTCTTGAGTTTGTATGCACGAAGAATAGTGGGCCGACATATTCACTAAGCCACTACCTGAGGATAGATTCATACAAATTAGACGTGAGTTAGGCTTAATGCATAGTAGAGAAGCTTCCTATACTTAAATGTTTCATAACTTGTATAAATTTAGGGGGAGCTCTTTCATGGAAGCTTTCCAAGTCTTAGCAACTAGTTCCATTGTTGCTTATCTTCTTACTTGAGACTTTGTGAAAAGTTAATTGTTGTTTGTATGTGTATATTATACATATATCTATTGCATCATCATATTGATTATCATCTATGTTGCACAACTTGTCCAATTCATGTTCATATTGATAGTTTATTTGTTGCATTGGACCATACTGCAGTGTTTGAGTAGTTGTGGATTAACTGTTAGGAATTTTAAACTCAAACAAGTTACGTTTATACAGGTTTACTTTTGGAAAGTCCGATTTACAAACGACACTCTGCCGAAATTTTCAAGAATTCTTTCCAAAATTATTCTTGTATAAATGTACTAAACACCCATTACCTAGGATTTTAATTTAAAAGGCCCTTTTTGTTGTTGCCAAAAGGGGGAGATGGAAGGCAAAATAATGATGGGTAAAAGAACTTATGTTTGAACATACATTGAATGCGTATTGTGAGGGGGGGCCTTCTTGGGCTTAACCCTATATTTTGCCAATCGTATTTGTCATCATCAAAAAGGGGGAGAATGTTAACCTTATAGGTCACGCCCAGTTTTGATAATGACAAATACTCCGGTATTTAATAAATATCTAGTTCATGTGCATGTCCGTATTAGCAGATCATTAATGGCACACGAAAGCTCAAAGCTTGAAGGCAAATTCATGCTCTTAATTGTAATATTTTTAGTGAAATTTGTCTGTAATAATTAGGGTATTCGGTTTGTAATAAGCACACACATCACATGCATGATTTATTTGGTAAGCTCAAACCAGATACAAATAAAAAATGACCTTAGAAAGACCCTACGGTATTCCCTTCAGTCGACCTACATCGAACTTTTTCGGTGTCTTCAAATTGGCCCCCAAGTGACCTTAGGACACACACATTTACACATATATTTGTTAGACACTTGAATAGGGCTTGTTTGTTTTGATACGGGACTGAAATGCACACATAGTGCACTTTCGGTCGATCAGCCAAGCCAGTTCATTTTGGCCTGGTCGACCGAAACTTCCTTGGGTCAAAAGTTTGACCATCTAGTCGACCGAAGTAGGTAGTTCAAAAGGCCCTGGTCGATTGAAACCTTCCTAGGTCAAAAATTTGACCACCTGGTAGACCGAACTAGGTAGTTCAAAAGGCCCTGTTCGACCGAAACCCCCTGGGGTCAAAAGTTTGACCATCTGGTCGACCGACCCTTTTTGTACTCCAACTACCTAGTCGACCAGAGGGTCCTCGGGAGAATTTCCAGCCATCTGGTCGACCGAACAAGCCAGTTCAAAATGGCCTAGTTGACCGAAACTCGAAAAAATAGGAAATCGCCCTCTCCTGGTCGACCGTGCCCCTAGTTCAATATTTCCTGGTCGACCGAACCATTTGAGACTTGGTCGACCGAAACATTTTTGGTCAACCGGACCTGTCGGGTTGCCATCATTTTTACAACGGGTTAAATATTTTTAAACAAGGTGAAATTGATTTAAATGTCATTAAACTTTTCCAATAATCCCTAATAGGTCCCCAACAGTCAAAATTTTCAGTATGTCTATATATACTCCTTCATTTGGGAGAATTAATGATTGATTAGCAAAAAGGATTAAGAATTTTCTCTCTAAAGCAAAAATACACTTCTTTGATTCTGATTGCTCATACTTTCCCTAAAGACACTCTAGCTCTCCTTCTCAAGTTCAAAATCATTTGTAAGTGCTTTAAGCGTATATTCACAAGGTTTTGCTCTCATTGTTTGAATCGATTTTTCTAACGAGAGCACAACCTAAGTATTCTTAGGGAGCTTTTCTAATAAGCTTATCCTAAGAAGACTTATTAAAACTTCCGAGTGTTGCATTCTCATTGCAACAACTTAGGAAGTTTGTATTTGTTTTTGGTTTGCAAAAACGTTTTTTAAACTCACTCAAATATCTTGTGGAATATTCATTGAACTATTTGTGAAAAGATATTTGTGTTTGTTACATTAATCTTTGTGGAAATATTTATTCAAGTATATATCATTTGTTGAATACAAAGATTATTTATTTTGCAATCCAAGCATATACATATTCACGTGATTGAGATATTCTATTGATTGATATTCTGGAGGCTTGCTTGGTATTCTGTGTGAACATATTTGATTGAAACACTTTGAAATACACAGATTATTATTGATACTCTCACGTACTCACTACACTAATAATAAAAATATTTGAGAGTTGAACTACTAAGACCACATTGAGCTTACATTATTAAATCATCTGTGGTGTATGTGATATTGTGTGCATTTGTGGTACAAATTTTCTTTACGTGAAAGCACCCATACATTGTACCTTTCGTTTGTATATCTGAGAGATTCCAGGCGTGGCCTGAGGGCGGTAATCCAGCCAGGTAAGGATTAGTAAGGGTTGAAGTCAGCCCTGTGCTAATTGACCTAGTTAAGGTTGAGGTCAGCCCTGTGATAATTTGACCTAGTTTGTATAGGTGTCGCTCCACCTGTTTAAGTGAGTAAGTTATTGTGATAATCCTTGTGCTGGTTAGCCAAGGCGGGGACGTAGGCAGTTGGCCGAACCTCGATAACATATTTGCGTGTCACCCTTTATTTACTGCTTTCTGGTGCTTGTGCAATTAAATTAAACTGCTTCATTTAATTTCTGATATATTTAAATAATTCGCATTAGATTGACCATAGGGTTGTGAACATACTGCTGTAAGTAGGAATACCTAGGGGATAAATTTTAAAAATACCAATTCACCCCCCCTTTTGGGATCACGGTAAAGCTAACAGGCTTCTTATTGAAAAACCTACTTTGGTTAAAATATTGGAGCTTGAAAGAAGCTTTGTGATTTTGATTGAGTTGTATTCAAGACAAAGATTGTGTTAAATAGCTCACTTCAAATATACTTGTGCATCTTTACAAAGTGAATTAAGAACCCTAGTTGACTCCAAAGCATTCCAAATATATTTTCAGTTCGGAGTTTTGATTAAATACGAATTTGTGTGTTGACACATATTATGCATTAAATGATTGTATCATTTTTCATACATTCTTGAGCTTCAAGTTATATCATATGTTAATGTAATAGGAAATTGAATTGTACTCACAAGCTTTTATTAGAAGCATTGTTTTGAGTGTTATTTTCAGATTTCATTATAAACATGGTTTGGGTTGTGAACTGGGTGTGAGGAGGAAGTTGTACCTCTTGTGAGCAGCGGATAAGGAGGGAGTTGTATCTCTTGTAAGCAGTGGTTTGTACAGGAAGCTCCATCCCACTTTTAGGAGCAGGGTGTTTAGTGAATCCTTGAGTGGTTGCTCAAGGCGAGGACGTAGGCCAAGTTGGCCGAACCTCGTAAAATCGCGTTTGTCTTCTCTCTTCCTTTTATTTTTTATTTTTTGCATTATATTTAAATTGAGTATATTGCATGCATAGATAGGATTGCCACAGAAACGTATAATTGAGCAACTGGAAGTAGTTGGTAAATTTATAAGAAGTGTGTAAAATTGAAATTAAGTGGATTATTTTTTTTAATATCCAATTCACCCCCCCTCTTGGGATTACACCTTAATCAGCAGTCTCCTAGTCAAGTCGTTGGTCGAAGCTTGCAGCATCTCACTTTCAGTATGAACCTTGGAGTCTTTCGGCTTTGACCTTGTTGCCCCTTGTGCTTGCTAGTTGCACCACATGGTTGAACAAGGTTTATTTACTTTAATAAATTGAGGCTTTGGTGGCTTGGTTGAGCCTATGATTGAGCCTTGTGCTTCCCAATTACTCCTTTGGTTTCTTGTATTGCTTAGCTCCTCGATTTTAACTTGATTTTTCTGAAACATGAACAAACCATGCATAACTTTGAACAATGATAAAAAGGTGTAAATACAAAATAAATGAGAACAAAATATAGGTAAATGGGGGCCTAAAATAATGCATTTTAGGAACACTTCACAACCCCAACTTACACCAAAACTAAGAAAACTATAAAAGATAACCAAAATCCTATCTACCTTCTCTTTCGTGGGAAACATGATTGCATTTACCATATGCAATAAGGCTTTAAACCTCTAGGTGACCCTAGTGGACGAGTTATAGTCTTGTGGGGGCTTCCAATGCGATACTCACAAACACCGATCTCAGTGGACAATAACTAAGATCAACAAGTAACACAATCATGCCATTTCACATACAGGAATATGACCTATTTACAAGCAGGCTCCTCCATGCATAACTACAAACAACCCCGAAGAAAGTCACTCATACATGTCTCAATAGTGTATAGCCATCAAGAAAATCATAATCATAAAGAATCAACTAGCAATTACAATTCAGAGTTACTATCATCATATAAATTCAAGTATAAATAGGCATAGTCACAAGGTGTCGCAACATCCCGGGAGAGAGGGTGCACTGGGGAGGGCAATTAAAAATGATGATTTGCATTTTCGGGAAAAATTGGAAGCTGGAGTCGCCACTAACCTTTTGGGGTGTGGTTAAAACACATGATTACTACCCAATTAAGTGTATAATCAGTCTGCGTATACCAGGGTCAGGATCAGGAGTTCGGTTATGTGAGGAGAAAGTACTAGCATCCCCTACACACTCGTTCTACGAACGCTACCTAATTAATTACAAATTATCCCAAACCAAATTCAATAACCTTTTATTTTACACCCATTTCAAATTAACAAAGTGTTTAAGTACATGCAATTAAGTAAACTACACAAACATCCACACTTTACATTGTATATCTAAATTAGGGTATCCCTCAGAGCTGAGACATGTGAGGTCTAAAGAGTCCATTTGCCTTTTTTGAAATTGCAGGGACACCCCTAATAAAAATTAAGAAGATATGTTAAGAAAGTTAGCTCCCAGATTTATTTGATAATTCATAGAAATTTTCTAAATAGTTTACAATATTTTCCAAAATTTTTTGGAGATTTTTGGGGCACCATTTCTATTTTTTCAAGTAAAAAGTGTATAAAAAAAATTTCCTAGCCTCACAAATATTTTTCAAAAATTTTCCTAATTTTTGGGTGATTTTTACCTATTTTCCCATATTTTAAATCAAATAAATAATATAATAAGAAAATAAAAAGACCGGTTCAAACCAAATTGATGGGGTCAACCGGTTCAAGGGGAACGGGGTAGGGTTAATGAATCAGGCCACGTGCCATCTCCGGGTGAGGACACCTGGCCTACACAAATATATATATATATATATATATATATATATATATATATATATATAGTATTTGAGGGTTGCAAGGAATGATGTCAGGGTGACATCCATCGGCCACGTGTCATCCATGTAGTGGAGCGGTCCAAAGAGACAAGGATCAGTTACATGGCACAATTAAGTGCGTCAACAAGAAACACAGATAAGATAACCAGAGGGATTCCACATCACACATAGATTGGGTGGAGAATAATAGGCCATGTGTCACCCATCGTTAACCTCAGAACTAGACATATAAAAGGTAAAATTTCATTCTTTTGTTAATTACTTTATTTCATTTCTCTCTCCACTCTCAAAAACTCTCTCTTCTCTCTTCTTCTTCCTATCGAACGATTTGGAGCCCTAATGTTCAGATCTTTTTTTCCCTCTCTAATCTCTTACCCTCTGTTCTCTCACCCTTTATTTTCGAAAACCCTATCACTCTATCGATTCCCCCTTTTATCCTCTTCTAACAAACTGAAACCCTAGCTTTGTTCTTCGGATCCCTTTATTCTTTAGAAAACCAGAAACCCTAACCCTCTCATTCTCTATTCTTTTGAAACCCTAAAACCCTAACTCCTGTTCTTCACATCCCCTTCTCTCTGTTAAATTGAGACCCCTGCTTTGTTCGCCTTCACAATGGCAAACTATAGAACACCAAAGGGTGTTCCAAACATGTTAAAGTTTGTCTTGAGGCCCGGGAGGGGTCTGACTTAGTTTTCGAAGATACAGAAGATAAGTATCTCCCCCCCTCCCCCCGGTATTTTTTTATTTATCTACGTTTGTTCTTTTTGTGTTACTGTTGTGGTGTGTTATTATGTGTGTGCTTTGTCATTGCATGTGGGTCAAATGCTGGTTTTATGTGTTGGTGATTTGAGGATTATGTTCTGGTGATTCTAGGGTTTCCAAGTTTAGGTTTAGGATTGAGTGACAAGTTGAATCATCCTAACCCTCCTTGTTGGGTTTTCAATGGGTTGACTCACACGAGTCAACCCCTGCGTTTGTGTGGGCTTAGATAGGCTTTGAGTGGGCCTGGTGGGCTTGGGGGATTTATTTTATAAAATGTGTTGGGCTTGGGTTTCATTGGTGGGCTCAGGTTCTTTTAAAAACATGGGCTAAAGTCATTTAAAGTGTATTAGGCTTGGGTCATTAAAAACACGGGCTCGAGTCTTTTAAAACACTTGGGCTCAAGCTCCATTTTAAAGTGTGGGCTCTAGTCATTTAAAGTGTATTGGTTTTGGGGCTTTTCAAATGTGGGCTAGGGTCATTTAAAGTGTATGTGGGCTTGGGTGAGTTTAAAAACGAGCTGGGCTCATGGTTTTTTTAAAACACTTGGGCTTTAGGGGTTTTAAAACAAGTTGGGCTTGTGTTAGTTTAAAAACAAGTTAGGCTTGTGTTAGTTTAAAAACAAGTTGGGCTCATGGTCTTTTAAAATGTTTGTGGGCTTGGCTTTCTTTTTTTTTTTTAAAACACATGGGCTCGGGGGGTTTGAAATGAGTTGGGCTCAAGGGTTTTTAAAACATGTGGGTTTTGGGGGTTTTGAAACGTATGGGCTCAAGGGAGTTTTAAAACATATGGGCTATGGGTTCAGTGTTGGTTTTGGTTTAGTGGGCTTGGTTTGGGTTCAGTTCAGTGCTAGGTTCAATGGGGCTAGGCTGTGGTTCAATTTAGGTTTAGGTTAGGCTTGGGTTTAGTTCAGCTTCAAGTTTAGGTTTGGGTTCAGTTCAAGTTTAGGTTCAGTGGGGCTAGGCTAGGGTTCAGTTCAGGTTCAGGTTTAGGTTTGAACCCAAGCTTGGGTTTAGGTTCTTGCATTTATAATTTCATCTATAGTTCAACATTTTAGACTATAAACCAGGAAAGACAAGCCTATAGTTACCTATTATTTTCTTCTCCTCCGGTCTTCTTATTTTTCTCGTGAGTTTGTTAGGTGTCAGACTGAGGTACCCTTTTAGGGGGTTGGTTTTTGAATTTTGTAAGGGTGCACTAAGGAGTGCCCTCTTCCAGATGAGTGTAGTCTTGGCACCGATGGGTGTGCCTCTTGAGGGTATGGGTCCAACCTTCGAGAGCCTTGGAGGATTGCTGCAACTTTGTGACCTCCCTCATCTTCTTGTATTGCCTCTGCTCCTTTCTCTCGGTCTGTGTCTGTCCTTCTTGCTCTCAGCCTGTGTATGCACTCCCTCTCTCCTTCTTGTGTCTATGTACTGTGCGAGACTCCTCTATTTATAGGGTTGGTCCTAGGTCAACTTAGGCAAGGACGGGTTAGTTTTTCCTTCCTTCTTTCCTTCCAAGTAGCAATGTGATTACTGGATTTCTTTCCTATAGTGATTTGTTCCCCAATTATTACAATTGATCCAATTCTCCAATTAATGGAGATTCTAGTTGCGAGCCGCGAGTCTGAGGATGGAACATTTCAAATTTTGTTTTATTTTTTACAATATTTCTTTGCAGATTGTTTCCAAATTGGCTTTTAGCTGAGGTATCTCTGCACACATGTTTGATTTCTTTTGATTTTTTTTTTTCATTCAATAGCTCTTTGAATAATTCACCTTTCTTTCCAAATTGGTGGACAGGGATCCCAGAGGTGCTTCAGAATATTCCAGTGCAAAGGCTCCAATTGAAGATTTTGATTTTTCTATATTTTCCTACTGTTTTTCCCGTGTTGTATTTCCCTGTATTTTCTATATGTCCACATATTTCTGTATCTCCTTGTATTTCAAAACTTGGACAGGTGTCCCTTAATAAAATTTTTGTTTGTTATGCATGCCTATGAAAAAAAAAAAAAAAACAAGAGCTAAACAACTAGGAGTTCCCTTTAAAAAATTTCAATTAATCCACAATTTGGACAAAATTTATTTTACAAAAATCCCTAACACCAATTAAATTCCCATGATATGGTCTTGAAGTAACTTGTTATGGAATTGACAATGGTCTAATGAGCACTTATGAACATGGCTAGATATTTGTAGCCCTACCAACTTAGGAATGGTCAATAAATAATTAAGGATGAACAACCCCACCTTTAGATCAAGATTTGGACTAAATTGATTCAGGACCCTTGCTTTTTGAAATGGGTGACTTGATTCACAGTTAAGACGACCTGGTACAAATTAGGATGTCTGCTTTATAGGCATTGTTGTTTTAAAATGATAGTGGAGGTTGTTCCTCTGTTATTTTGTAGCAACATGACTATAAAGATAAACGATGCCTATTTTTACCAAGTTGGAGCGAATGCTTTTGAGTGATTGAGGTATTAACTGCCAAGAGGAAATGCCTTATTTTTGTGGATTTTTTTGAGCTTCTAGTAGTTACCAGGATGTTAGTGTTTAGTGGATTTTGTTGGGATGCTAGTGGTTAGTAGACTTTGCTGGGATATTAGTGGTTAGTGGACTTTGTTAAGATGTTAGTGCTTAGTGGATTTTGACTGGAAGTTAGTGGTTAGTAGAGACCTCGAAGGGTTGACTTTAACAGACCCGCGAAGGGTAAACATGGAAAGACCCACGAAGGGTTAACAATGAAAGACTCGCGAAGGGTTAGCATTGACAAGACCCACGAAGGGTTAGCATTGATGGGGCCTACAAAGGGTTAGCATGGAAAGACCCACAAAGGCTTAGCATTGACAAGACTCAAGAAGGGTTAGCATTGAGAAGGCCCATGAAGGGTTAGCATTGATGGGAATCACGAAAGGTTAGCATTGACAAGACCCGCGAAAGGTTAGCATTGATGACACCTGAGAAGGGTTAGCATTGATAAGACCTGCGAAGGGTTAGCATCGACAAGACCCGCGAAGGATTAGCATTGATGGGATCGCGAAGGGTGTGACGCCCTAATTTTTCCTACCATTTTTTTCCAATAAACAATAAATAATAAATCATCACATGTCAACCAACTCTGATACCATATATAATACATAACCTGACCTGTAGTGGGTACCGGGTAATCAGTCCATCCCATATAAAAATACCTAATAGTGGAAGTCAATATACACCATCCTAAATACAAATACCAAAATTACTAACCATCTATATATATACATGTCTATGAACATCTAAAAAAAATCCATAAAATTCTCTAAGGGATTACACAACATATCCCCAACATAAAACACTTACCCTGACTACCAGGGTACCAGCTCCCCTCTATGTCAGAGCACTCTCTACTTAACGGTCCTGATTACCTGAAATGTTTAAATTGCTGGGTGAGACAGCTCTCAGTAAGATGGAATAAATTATATAAAGTGTGTGGCCATATGAGTTTAATTATACCATAACACATTCTATTTTAATAAATATATCATCTCGGAAATATATATATAGATATGTACTCATACTCACATAAGTATATATAACATAATTTCAAAAGCTTTCATTTCATTTTCATAATCATATATACATATACTTCCATTTCTCAAATCATATACATACCAGTTCATTCTTGTATCATATACATACTCATTTATTCTAATATCATTTACATACTTTCTTATTCTTCAAAATCATGTTCATATTCTTTCATGTCCCATATTCTTATTGACATTTCCTAGCCTATAGGTGTTCACCAGCATATAGCACGTCATGTTTGTAACCCGCAACTCTTTATTTCTCATATCAATTTCACATTCCTTCATTTCTCATATTCATATTCACATTTTCTAGCCCATGGGTATCCACCAGCCTATAGCATGATGCGTCTGTATCCCATGACTATTAATTTTACTTTTCACTTTTAATAACATTTTCCAGCTCATGAGCATCCACCAGTATATAATACACATCGCATCTCTAGCTCATGGCTACCTTGAGGATATTCACGTCGTCATGTATTCACCTCACATGACTGGGTCGTGTAGCCCAAAGGCTAGACCTAACCACATTTGGCCTACCCGGTTAGATCAAAATAGGAAACATGTTTGAAGTATGATTGGCCTGCCCAATCCTGATCTGGACTCTAGGGGGCAACACTACCCATCTCACTGGCCCAATCAACTATCTCGTCACACTCTGAACCAGACGTGTGGTTGCACTATCACCATGCAAGCAACGGTACCGTGCTCTGAATACCATGGTCCATCAAAGTTCTCATTTTCACTTTTCTGTATTAATATTTCATCATTTATATACATTTCATCATATCAATAATATTCTCAGCATTTTTTGTATCGTTCTCATCATATCAATAATATTCTAAACATTTTCTGTTTATAGCACCTCTATGTATATCACATATACATATATATATATATATATTCCACTAAAACATATCTGTATAACACATTTTATCAACTCTATAAAACATAACTATATATCTCATATTTCATTATTTCTGTATACATCATATCCATATAAATCTCATGTCTGTATCAAATATATAAGGGTTTCTCACATTATCATTTCTGTATAAAAACATACCCATATAACATATATATATATATATATATATAAATATATATATATTTATATATTTGATTTTATCGCAATCCCAGTATAACATATTATTTCACATTCCTCATGCCACACAATTTCATCTACTATTCACAATATAATATTCACAGGGAATATATCATAATATATAGTTCCCAAGGAAAATAGTCATATCAGAATAATATATACTCCAAATTCGCATTTTCACATATTTTACTCAACTAATAATTTTAAAAATAAATGTTATAATTTATTCCTCTTATCTTCTTACTGAGAGGCCTGCTAAAAATCTCTACACCCTCGCCCTCGGTGTTCGGAGCTCAAGCCCTTAAATCATTTTTCCCCAATTCAATAAACTTAACCCGAAAAAATAATTATTTAAATATTTCCTAGACCCACACACTCCCAATAGCTAATTAAACTTTAGAATAATTAATGGATATAATTTAATTATTCTTATCCTAGCCTTGGAGTGGTGCCTAGGAAACCCAAATTAAAAATCTACCCTGATTAAAATGACGAGGATCGACGCTAGAACCCCGTGGTAGTATCTGATCATTAATTTGGCTAAATATTTGAGGAAAATTGCTGTGAGAGAGAGAGAGAGAGAGAGAGAGAGAGAGAGAGAGAGTTTACATTATCCCAGGAGTGGTGCCCATGACACCTTAATCACGAATCCACTCTGGTTAAAATATTTGTGGCCAAGAATGGAACCTAGTGGTATTTACCGTTCTTTAATTGGCCGAGAATCGAAGAAAGAATTGGAGAGAGAGAAAGTGAGAGCTTAAGGAGAAAGAGAGAGAGGGAGAGAGAGAGAGAGAGAGATAGATAGAGAGAGAGAGAGAGAGAGAGAGAGAGAGAGAGAGATAGAGAGAGAGAGAGAGAGAGAGAGAGAGAGAGAGAGCTACAGTCAACTGAGGATAATCAAGGGGGCAGTTCCAAAAGAAAAAAACAATTTCAATTGCAATCTATGGATAGATTGCATTTAATGCCATCCAATAAAACCATACTACATTATTTCAGTATTATATTACTAACATATATATATATATATATATATATCTTTTTCCAATAAGTTGTTTTTTGTTTGTTTGTTTTTTTAACACTTCGAGGCATATTATTTTTGGGGTCATTGCATTCTCCACTCCTTATAAAAATTTCGTTGAAATTTGCTATCTATCTCATGTATCAACCTCTAAAGAAAAACTCACTGCAATTTTATTAATTACCCTCACTTATGGCGGAGGAATATCGTGGTTGCAAGGGTGGGTCTTGGGAGATTACCATCATTTACATAAAATTAAATTCTCCCAAATCCTTTTATAACCAAAGCCAAAAGTACAACTACACTACACTGTACAAGTCAAGAAACATACATTACCATTTACTTTTACTCTTACTAGGTCAACTCTGGGCTCCACTGAACAAGTGTGGATACCTCTGCCACATCTTATCCTCTAGGTCCCATGAGGCCACCTCAACTGCATGATTGCGCCATAGTACTTTTACCAATGGAATGCTTTTTGTGCATAGTTCTTGTTCCTTTCAATCTAGAATCTGCATTGGCACCTCTTCATATGACAGAGTATCCTTAAGCTCCTATGCCTCATAACTAATCACATGGGAGGGATATGTGACGTATTTCCTTAACATAGAAATGTGAAATACATCATGAATTCTAGATAAGGCTAGTGGTAAGGCTAACCTTTAGGCAACTGGACCCACTCTCTCAAGAATCTCGAATGGTCCAATATACCTAGGGCTTAGTTTATCCTTCCTCCCAAATCTCATAATTCCTTTCATTGGTTCCAATTTCAGGAATACATGATCTCCTGCATCAAAATCTAACTCTCGTTGGTGAGTATCTGCATAACTCTTCTATTGACTTTGTGCTTGTAATGACCTGAAGAATAATGGTATATAAATAATAAAGGGAGAGAAAAATGGAAATAGTAAAAGGGGGCGGTAGTAGATTTCATTGACGAATGCGAAGCGTTTGTCGACGATGTGGCATTTTGGGCTAGTCGACGAGGGTGCGTTTTGTCGATGAGAAGATATCGAGAGCCTATTTTTATCAGCTCTAAATTTCATCAACGAGGAATATTATTCGTCGATGAATTTGCTTCTTGACCTCGTCGATGAAGTGATGTGGCTCGTCGACGAAGGCCAGTGTATAAATAGGCCTAACTTTCATTTTATGGCCGAAAATCCTGCGAGAATTTCTCTCTCTCTCCTCACTTCATCCCTCCTTCCTTCTCTCTAAGATCTTGGGCCAAATTCTCACTAGTTCGACGATATGAAGCCACCACAACGCTCCTGGGAAAGTTCTCTGCAAACCTATTGGAGTGGATCGTTGCTAGAGCTACTTTGGAATTCATCCCTAGTTTAAGGTAAGACTTTTTATTTAAATTTTGGTCTTTCCATAGCTATAGGAAATTTTGTATACGAAGAAATACAGAAGTTTAGTTCTGAGAGATGTTGATTTCAGGGTAATGAACAGGAAACCCTACGGGTGCAGGATGAGTGAATTTTAGGGGGGTTTCTTTTCAAAAATCAAGTAAGGGAATAAACTAAAGCAATCATTTTTCCACGAAAATACTATTAAATTACTAGTAGATTTATGTTCAGAAAGCATGTATTACATTTGAATATTATTGAGAAAATGTTTATTTGGGAAAATACTACTATTATATTGAAATGTATGTGTTAGTATGAAATGCCAGAAAAAATGATTTCAGTATAGAATATATGGTCTTATGCAGCATTGTGTGGCGTGAATATTATTTTATATGAAAAGTATTATGTTAAAGCAATTTTACAGATAAATTATGCTTTTAGAAAATATAGAAATATTGCAGTATATTACGATTTTGCAATACATGATAAAAAACATGTTTATACAGATTATTATTTATGAAATGTTTGGCGCAAGGCCACGCATTAGGTATGATTTTGGTGTAAGGCCGTATTTATGAAATGTTCGGTGCAATGCCGTATGCATTTATGTTATTACAGAAAATGATATCAATCTATTTACGTTAAATTGTATATTATCATATATTATATATTATAAGAACCCAGATGATAGTTCAGTTCAGTTACAGGAGCATGGTACCATAGCTATACAAATTAGATTATGTTTCAGACTTGTGCTAACTGCCCCTGCAAGTAGAAGGGGTGGGAGATGGATAGTCGATGTGGCTTTCAGTGTAGAGTTGTTGATGTTCACCTGATAGTTCGGACCAAGGTGTGGCGGGCCCATCGTAGTTACAGATATTTTTGACTCGGTAGTGGTTGACCAACCATTGTCAGGTCCCGCCTTCGGACTGCACAACCCATCATGGGGGGTAATACATGACATCAGCTAACTATGCATCCTGAGTAAATTTTAGTATTATTAGCTATACTAGATAGTTCATGAATAGTATGATTTATTAGAAATATGAAAGTATATGTTTATGCGGTTATTAAATGATTTATGTGTTCTAGTATGCAAAATGTACTGTATATCTATAATGACATTAAATATTCATGTTGTCACACAACTGTATTTAGTTTATTTTTCCTTACTGAGAGGTGTCACACCCCTAGCGTAAATAAATTTTTAGGGAACCCAGAAAGACCGGTGGATCGAGGCCGCCGTTGAGTTAGTTTGGTGCTACCCCGTTAGGAGGACAAGTTTCGTACTAAGATCAGGAGATTTTGTTAAGGGATCCTAGATATATTTTTGATGTTTTGGGGATTGTATATAACATACTATTATGATGGATTGTAGATTACTCTAGTATTACGTACCTTTTGGTTTGGAGAATGTAAATTGTATTTACTACTATTTAGGTTTCCGCTATGTATAACAGGTGCGTCCCCTTTACTCACGAGTTTAGGTTGACAATATATTATATGTGATTAATTGTATGAGAATTTAAGCAGGTCGTTACAGTGCTACCCCTAATTTTGTCTTTAATAAGTCTAACTTTATCATGAGTCTATTGTACCAGCTCTAGCCCAAAATCTGTCTTTCCCCAATCTCATCCTAGTATAATAGGGATCAGCACCTCCTACCATATAACGCCTCATATGGTGTCATCCTAATGTTGGCCTGATAGTTGTTATTATAAGCAAACTCGACCAATGGCATCAACTGTATCCAACTACCCACGAAGTCAAGCACACATGCTCGTAGCATATCCTCGAGAACCTGTATCATCCTCTCCGTCTGCTCATCTGTCTGAGGATGAAATGCTATGCTAAAATTCATCTGAGAACCCATGGCCCTCTTCAAACTCCTCTAAAACTAAGATGTCAATAGTGGGTCTCATTCTGAAACTATGGACACTGGCATGCAATAGAGTCTAACTATCTTCCGTATATATAAAAACTGGCCAATCTTCTTATGGAGTAGTTAACTCAGATAGGTAGAAAATGGGTAGTCTTCATCAAACGGTCTACAACTGCCCAGATGGCATCTTGTCCATGCAATATTGGTGGTAATCCCGTGATGAAATCCATCAATATATGCTCCCACTTCCACTCGGGGATGTGAAGTGGCTGCAATGATCCTGCCGGTCTCTGATGCTCAGCTTTCACCTACTAGCATGTCAAACACTACTCTACATACTCAGCTATATCTTTCTTCATGTTGCTCCACCAAAATAACTCCTAAAGATTCCTATACATTTCAGTGCTTCCCAGGTGCACTGTATAAAGGGGATCGGTGCACTTCCTCCAAGATAATCCTCTTAATCTTAGGGTTGGCAGGTATGCATAGCCTAGTGCAGAACCTCAAAGCTTCATCATTTAAGGTACTAAACTCTGCCCCCTGTCCAGTCACTTTATCCATAAGCTTTGCTAACTCTGCATCACTCCTCTGAGCAACTTAATTCTTTCCCGCAAGGTGGTTTGTAATACTAGATTGGCAATAAATGTCTGCTGCTCCCACTGATTTCTGACTCAAAGCATCAACTATCATATTAGCTTTTCTCAGGTGGTAACTGATGGTGTAGTCGTAATCTTTTATCAACTCTAATCATCTCCTCTGCCTTATGTTTAATTCTTTCTGTGTGAAGAAGTACTTTAGACTCTTATGATCTATGAAAATTTCACACCTACCCCCATATAACTCTTATGATCTGTGAAAATTTCACACCTACCCCCATATAAATAATGTCTCTATATTTTTAATGCGTATACTACTGTTGCTAACTCCAAATCATGGGTAAGGTAATTCTTTTCTTACTTTTTAAGCTGTCGTGAGGCATATTCTACCACTTTTCCTTATTATATCAAAACACAATCGAGCCCTTTGTATGATGCATCACTGTAATTTACGAAACCCTTTTCTCCTGAAGGAATCGTCAACACCGGTGTAGTGACGAGTCACTGCTTCAACTCCTAAAAACTTCATTCAAATTCATCAGAACACTCAAACTTCACATTCTTTTTGTTTTATCTAGTCCATGGGCCTGACAGTTTAGAGAAACCTTCAACAAATCTGTGGTAGTACTCGGCCAATCCCAAGAAATTTTTGATTTCCTTCACATTTTTTGGTTATTTACAATCCACTACTACCTCAATCTTGCTCGGATCAACCAAAATGCCACCCCTGGATACCATATGTCTTAGGAAAGTAACTTGCTTTAGCCAGAATTCACACTTTCTGAACTTTGCATACAACTTCTTTTCCCTCAGCACCTGAAGCACTATCCTCAAATGTTTCTTGTACTCTTCAGGGATCTTTGAATACACTAAAATATCATCTATAAAAACTACTACAAACTGATCTAGGTACTGATGAAAGACCCTGTTCATCTTATCCTTAAACATAGCAGGAGCGTTTGTCAGACCAAATGGCACAACCAGAAACTCATAGTGACCATACTTGGTTTTGAACGCTGTCTTTGAAACATCCTCAGCTCTGACCTTTACCTGATAGTAACCAGATCGCAAATCAATCTTAGAGAATGTTTGTGTCCCCCGTAACTGATCAAAAAAATCATCAATATGGGGAAGTGGGTACTTATTCTTGATAGTCACTTTATTAATATCTCTATAGTTGATGCACATTCTCATTGACCCATCCTTATTTTTCACAAACAATCCCGAAGCTTCCTAAGGTGACTCACTAGGCTTGATAAACACCTTATCTAATAGTAACTATAGTTGTTCCTTCAACTCTTTTAGTTCTTCCGGTGCTATTCTGTACGACGCTTTAGAAATCGGTACTGTCCCTGGAACTAAATCAATAGCAAATTCTACCTCACGATCAGGCGGTAGTCCTGGAAAATCCTAGGGAAATACATTAGGAAAATCCCTCACTACTGGGATATCCTCTAACCTCAACTCCTTTTCTGATACTTCCTTCATGCAAGCCAAATATCCTCGACAGCCCTCCAGTAACAACCTCCTCACCTGAATAGCAGATAACATCTATGCTGGGATTTGCACACATGACTCCATGAATCTATACTCCTGTCCTTCTAGAGGTCTAAATATTAACTCTCTCTAATAGTAGTCAATACTAGCATAGTGGGCAGCTAGCCAATCCATCCCCAGAATCACCTCGAACTCATGCATATCTAAAACTATCAGGTTAGCTAGTAAATACCTCCCCTGAATACAGTTCGGACAGTTTCTGAGTATCTTTTTACACAACACTACAGTCTCGGTCGGTGTAGTCACCGACAGATTGAGATCAAGTGGCTAAGTTTCTATCCCATAAAACTTGATAAACTCCCAGTGTAGCGACTTGCTTAAGTATCTGGGTATTATTTATTTATTTTATATATATACTATGATAATCTACATGCTCTGATACCATATTGGGGGTAAACCCAATCATTAACCTAAGGAGCAAGAAGCAAAGATCAAATAAACATAACCATATGTAAATATATATACAATACCAATACCAGAGTACTAACATGCTTCCCCAATATATATACACATATATCTGTTTCCCAAAATACCCTCAACTATACTGGTATATATAAAAATCCTCCACAATACTCACTTTACTGACAGGGCACTACTAAAGCCCCTCTATCTGCGAGCCTAGTCTACTTGCCTACCTAGATCACTTGAAAAATGATTCAACACAGGGATGAGCCAACGCTCAGTAAGATCAAATATGCTATTGCTAGTATGCGGCAAATGAGCTACAATATTATGAAAATCCATTTTCATATAATCATGTATAACTGAATATGTAAACACAGTACAAGTGATAAAATCCACCACCCCTTTCCATGTTGCTTAACATAACAGTATTAAAGATAACTATTCAAAGTACTTCTAGTATACATAGGTATGTTCCCTGTTTCTGTAAATCTGTACATACATAATAGTAACTAAAAACTTTCCCTGTGGATAATTGTGAGTCATGATTTAACCCCTAATGATAGGATTGTGCGACCCGTAGGCGGGATCTACACTGGCTAGCCGACCAAAGTAAATCACTATACTCCATCGGTTTGATCTGCCCACCTCAACGTGTCCACATCAAAGGCCTAGGTGATCAACCTACTACAACGTATTACCTAAATAGGTGGTTACACTCATAACATAACATAATATCTGTAGCAACGGTACCGTGTTCTGTAACTGCATAGTCCAATAGGGTCTGATACTATATAATATACCTCTATATACAACTAACTAATTTACCATGATTCTGAAATAACCGTAATAACCATGATACTGCATAAACTGTACTGTAATTCATACGTCGTAATACTGAGAACTGTATAATCGTAACACTGAAACCACATAATCATAATACTGAAGTTCATATAATCAGGGTACTGAGAATTGTATAATCATGGTACTGAAATTCATAAAATCATGGTACTAAAATTCGTAAAACAGATCTCCATATTATAATCATATTCTTAAGCCACACCATACTTTAATACATAATTTTCATAATTTAATAAACTGTATAATATTTTAAAAATACCTAACATAACATATTTCCCATACCTGACGACTAGAAAGCCCCTACAGTATATTGACGTAACCCCCGCAGGGCCTCCTACATGACACCTTGAAAACAAAATTTGACAGAACAGAATATCAGTATTTTTTCGCCTACATCATTTCCTATAATTGTCATAAGGCCAAAAATGGGCTAAAAGACCTTACCCTGAATTTGGGATGAATTCCAACTCGATCCCACCGACGATCCGCCCTAATAAACATGAAGAGAACTCCACTAGGAACGTCGTGGTGGCTTCAGATCGTCGATCCAATGACTAATGAGGCCGAAATCGGAGAGAGAAGTGAGAGGAGCCTTAGGAGAGAGAGAGAGAGCACTGAAAATGGGTAAAAAATCCAAGTTTGCACTATTTATACTGCAGGATTCGTCGACGAGCCACGTCACTTTGTCGACGAATCCTTTAGTAAATTCATTGACGAACCTTACCATTCATCGACAAAATTTAGAGTAGCCCAAATCCTGCACTCGGTATTTTCTCGTCGACGAAATCTTGCCTTCCTCGATGAGGTCCTGAAGACCTTCGTCGATGAGACCTTGTATTCGTCGACGAATTTCCTTATGCACTCGTCGACAAACCCCTGTATTCCCTGACGAGTCTATTGGCCTTACAAGGCTTAAAACCTTGTTATCTTGTTTTGATGCAAACAAACAAGTGAAATTTAATGTATTTATGTGAATATTGATATTTCAGGGCTCATATATGAGAAAGCAAAGGTCAAAGTGCTTTAGAGGATCAAATGAAGCTTAAAAGAGTCCAAGCATGGATTTAAAGATGATATATTAAACCTTGAAGAATATGAAGACATTAATGAGTTGTTAAAAGCCAAGGAATATTAAAAGATCCAAAGAAAGGTAAAGTGATAAAGCTTAAATAATATGAAAGCTTGAAGAAAAGATGGATGCTTGAAGAAACAAAACATTAAGACTTAAGAATGAGAAAAGTTTTAGAAGTTTTCATGTAAGTACTTTTAATGTTTAAAATATAGTTTGAAATATTTTGAAGATCTTAGGTTAACTTAGACCTAGATACTTTTTAAAATACCTGCAAAATATTTTTATGGCTAAAAATTATTTTAAAAGGGTTAGAATCATTTTTGGAATAAAAAGCACCAAAAAGGGTTTTTCAATTTGTTGTTAGTTTTTATACAGTCACATTAAGGTGAATGTTTCACTATTAAAACCTCCTTATTTTGAAACGTTGTCAACATGAAAGTTGTAGTATTTTCTCTTATCTTTCATTTGAAACTAAGAACACCTAATTTAGAGTTGTATATAAAATGTTAGAGTCAAAACATTGAAGCAGGGTCATTGTTGACCGAAGAACAAGACAGAATAGGCCGAGAGTTACAGCAGCGAGTTCAGATGACTGAACTTGCAACTTCACTTGACTGAACTTGTGACATCAGATGACTGAACCTTGATTTCAGTCAACTGATCCTATATCCAGTTCTATTTTTTTTAAGGGGTTAAGAAACTTCAGTCGACTGACCTCAACACTTCAAAAGACTGAACACTGTTCAACAAGAAAAAATTTTAAAACTCTTGTTTTTAAAATATAGCCGTTTGACCTCTAAACTTTCTAAAATTTTGGAAAACTCTCAAAGGAAACTTTGCAACATGGAAACAAGTTTGAAAGCCTATAAATACATAGTTTCGCAAATCAAAACTCATCCAAGAATTGAAAAATCTGCTTGTAAAGCTGAAAGTATTCTTGTTCTTCAAAGCTCTCTTGTTCACTCTTTGAAAAATTATTTTGCTGAGAATTCTGAAGTGCTGATCCTTCTTTCTCTGAGTTCCTACTACTAATCCTCTTCTAAGAAGGATATTGGTGAATTCTACACTTGAGCTTCATTGTATTTCATATTGATATTTTACATTCAAAGTATATAGTGCTGAAATTGTACTAACTTGCTCTTTAAGAGAGTATACTTGTATGCAAATCTTATCTTGTGTTTTTTATAGTTCTTTGACGTTCCAAGGGTCGTTTTAATCGTTGGCTAAGCAAGGGGACATTGCTTAGAGAGGCAAACTCTAGCCTATGTAAGGAGTGACCGAACGAGGGGATATCGTTTGGAGAAGGCGGACTCTAGCCTTAACCAAGGAGTGTTGTAATCGGTATTGTTCCACCCGTCAATGGAACTGAACTAGTGAATCATTTGGTGGTTTGCCAAAGGTGAGGACGTAGGCTGAGTATAAGCCGAACCTCTTAAAAATCTCCGTCTCATTCTCTCTTTCTCTTACTCTTTATTTTTAGCATATTTAAATTGCGTGGATGGTTAAAAATTTGGGAATCATATAAACTACATATATTTGGAAAATTAAACAAACTTAAGGTTTAATTTTGATTTGGGTTGTGGAAACCGAAAGGGAGTACACTGGTTACACCATGTCTTACAGAAACCTTACGGGAGTATGTTACTTGGTTAACATCCCAAAAATAAATTTACCAAGAGTTTATTTGAGTTCTAAATATTTGGAAAGATTGATTTGATTCATCCATACAGGGGTTTACATTAGCCAGCATAAATTCTCATTCACTACAGGGCTTAGTTCAAATTTGAAAAATATAAACAAACAACCATCTTGAGTTGTAATATTACCAAAGTGTTGAATACTTTATATCTTGGTTTGGTTGTTTGTTAAACTTGTACTTGGCAAATAAATTGATTGTTTGGCTTGAAGATATTGTTTAATTGATTGGTTGTTTAATTGTGTTATTGATTGGATAAAGGAACTAAGTTCTCGATTGATTAAAGAATTAAACAAACAAGTCAAGAATTGGTTAAAAGATATAAAGGAAGTTTAAGGTATCTCAAAAAGGAATTAAAAGAAATTTTTTAAAAGCCAATTCACCCCCCCTCTTGGGAAGCTATTCCTAATTTCAATTGGTATCAGAGACAAGTTATAGCAACTCTTAACTAGAAGCTGTAAAAAGATCGTAATGGCTAACTGAGGCGTAGCTCCCTTTGGAGAGGGACAATCTTCAACTAGGCCACCTATCTTTTGTGGTTTGAGCTATACCTTCTGGAAAAAGAGAATGCAAATATATCTTCAAACTATGAATTGGAAAGCATGGGAAGTTGTCATGGAAGGTGATCAAATTCCCACTAAGATAGTTGATGGATAACGAGTTTCCAAAGAGAAAAATGATATGACCGACCTAGATTATAAGATGCTACAAGTTAATGCTAGTGCTATGAATGCTTTATATTGTGCCTTGGATGCTAATGAATTTAATAGAGTAATGACTTTCAAATCAGCTAAGGAGATATGGGATAAGTTAGAAGTAACATATGAAGGAACAACGGATGTTAGGAATAATAGGGTTGATATGCTCACAAGTGAGTATGAACCCTTTAAGATGAACCCGAATGAATCAATTACAAATATGTTTACTAGGTTCACTCATATAATAAATCTTCTAAATGTCTTAGGAAAAACTAACACTACTTATGAGATGATAAGAAAATTTCTAATAGACCTTCCCTCCATATGGGAACCAAAGGCTACTGCTATCACAGAAAGGTAGAAATATGAAAAATACATCCTTAGATGAGCTTATAGGTTCTCTCCTCACATACGAAATGACAATGAATGAAAAAAGTGGGAAAGCCAAAGCCCAAGAAAAAATAGCCTTTAAAGCCTTAAAAGAAAACTCAAGTAGTGAAATGGATGAAGATGAAGAAGCCTTCATATCTAAAAAGCTAGCAAGGATACTAAGAAGGAGAAACAAAATCAAGAGAAGAAATCAAAAATCTGAATCAGATGAATCAAAAGAAGAAGTTACCAAGAAATCAAAGAATAAAACTCCTAAATGCTACAATTGCAATAAAGATGGACATTTAAAATCAGAATGTCCACTATTAAAGAAAGGGTCTAAAAAGAAAAACAAGAAGGCCATGAAAGCCACTACTTGGGATAGTACAAGTAGTTCGGAGAATGAAATAAGTGACCAAGAGGTTGCTTACACGTGCTTTATGGCATGGGATAACGAAGAAACCTCCTCAACTAAATCTTCAAATAATTTTTGTAGTGATAAATCAAGTGATGAGGGTATGCCATCTTATGATGAAGTTCAAAATGATTTATTCAAAGTACATAAGATGCTTATCAAAGCAAATAAACAAAATACTTCATTGAAGAATAAGAATGAAAGTTTAATGAAAGAGTAAGAATTCTTAAAGAATGCTGAAAGAGATAAAGACTCAAAACTCAAGCAATTAGAACATAAGTATGAATCAGCAATGAAAGAAATAGAATCCAAAAATCTTGCTGAAAAAGAAAGCAACTTGAAAATTGAGAAACTAGAAAGCAAGGATGAAAAGATGATAGAAGACCTTCAATCCTTATCCTCTACCATATATGAGAAAGATATGTATATTTCTGGATTAGAGGATAACATAAGAAAATTATCTCTAGAGTTAGAGAAATCATTAAAAAAGGTTGATAACAAGAAAGAAATAGAGTTAAATGATCTCAAGAATTAAATCAAAGATAAGGATAAAATTATTTACAATTTTACTAAAGGAAAGGAAAACCTTGATAAGATGATTGGCTTACAAAGAATGTCTCTAAATAAAGAAGGCATTGGTTTCAATGGAATTGAAAATAAAAAGAAAAAGAATTCTTACATAGGATATTTCTAAAAAGAATAAAAAGACTATACTTGCACATCTTCTAATGCCTACACAAACACCATATGCTATTAATGCAAGAAAAAGGGGCATATAAAGTTTGAATGTCCGTTTAAGAGGAAAGGTGTTAAAACCAAGCAAGTATGGAAAATAAAAGAAACCTTCCTTCAAAAATCCTCCGAACCCAAGAAAATATGGGTACCAAAAATGAAATAATGACTTCACACATATATAAAATAGAAAATGGCATTGTTGGCCAAAATCATAGAATGAATTTTTTACAAGGCTTAAATTAAGAAAATATTAAGAAATAATCAAATTAAGCTTATTACTTAAGTACCTTGATTAAGAAGAAGATATTTAAGAATGAAAGCTTACATGGCTATATGATAAGCTCCCTACTTATGTGATGTATTGATATGCTATATGCTACATGAGTATGACTTGACTTGACTTGACTTATATTGATAATTTATGGCTCATTATATTGCAAACTTGAGCATGATTATGAGGCTGAATCTTGATATGAAATTAATTTTTGACTATGCATGCCAATAATGAATCAAGTGGATAAATTTGTCTTGTGCTACTCTTTATATTGATATCCATGAGCTATGAATGATATTTTTGATATCTATGAAATATACATTATGTGTTATTAAGTTTTGGTATCTATAAAGTATTTTTGGTATCACATGTTAAAAATTTCAATAGATATCAAATCTAAAAGCTCACTTGGTATCACAAAGTCAAATTATTTATAAGCATGATTATGTCTATGAGCATGATGTGACATTAATGATCTTAGCATGATATTGGTATTTGATGAGTGTGTTCATGAGAACATACAAGATATGAATCAATATATGAAGCATGGATAATAAACCTAAAAGCATAATTGGTGTTAAATCTGAATGTATTGAATTCAGGGGGAGTGTCATGAATCAATAATCAATTGATATCATGAATTAAATTTTAAATTTTAAATTGGTATCATAAAAACCATCAAATTAATATCAGCTGGTATCTTGAATAAATGTTGTGAGCTACACACTACACATGCTATATTGAAAAACAATAACTTGAGTGTGTACATATGTTTGGAATACATAGTTATTGATATGCTCAAAATGATTTGTATTTGAATTTAAATATTTTCTTTTCTTTTTGATTGATGTCAAAAGGGGGAGAAGCTGTGAAGCAAAAATTGAGCATAATTGAGCATGAGCATAATATTGATTGAAAAAGCTTGTAAAACAAAAAGAAAGTGATGAGCATAATTGATGAAATTAATATTGATCTTTTTAAGCCTTTTTACGATGAAGCTTACTGAAAGGGGGAGCCTTTTTAAGGCTTACTCACATTTTTGCTCCTTGTTTGTCATCATCAAAAAGGGGAGATTGTTGGCCTTACAAGGCTTAAAACCTTGTTATCTTGTTTTGATGCTAACAAACAAGTGAAATTTAAAATATTTATGTGAGTAATGATATTTTAGGGCTCATATATGAGAAAGCAAAGGTCAAAGTGCTCAAGAGAATCAAATGAAGCTTAAAAGAGTCCAAGCATGGATTTAAAGATGATATATTAAACCTTGAAGAATATGAAGACATGAATGAGTTGTTGAAAGCCAAGGAGTATTAAAAGATCCAAAGAAAGGCAAAGTGATAAAGCTCAAAGAATATGAAAGCTTGAAGAAAATATGGAAGCTTGAAGAAACAAAACATGAAGACTTAAGAATGAGAAAAGTTTTAGAAGTTTTCATGTAAGTACTTTTAATGTTTAAAATATCGTTTGAAATATTTTGAAGCTCTTAGATAAACTTAGACCTAGATACTTTTTAAAATACCTGCAAAATATTTTTAAGGCTAAAAATTATTTTAAAAGGGTTAGAATTATTTTTTGAATAAAAAGCACCAAAAAGGATTTTTCTATTTGCTATCAGTTTTTATACAGTCACATTAAGGTGCATGTTTCACTATCAAAACCTCATTATTTTGAAAAGTGGTCAACATGAAAGTTGTAGGATTTTATCTTAGCTTTCATTTAACACAAAGAAAACCTAATTTGGAGTTATACATAAAAAGGTATAGCCAAAACATTGAAGCAGGGTCACTGTTGACAAAAGAACAAGACAGAATAGGCCGAGAGTTACAGCAGCAAGTTCAGACGACTGAACTTGCAGCATTAGTCGACTGAACCTGTGACATCAGATGATTGAACTCTGATTTCAGTCAACTGACCCTGTATATAGTTCTATTTTTTTTAAGGGGTTAAGAAACTTCAGTCGACTGACCTTGACCCTTTAGATGACTGAACACTGTTCAACGGGCAAAAATTTTAAAACTCTTGTTTTTAAAATATAGCCGTTTGAGCTCTAAACTTTCTAAAATTTTGGGAAACTCTCAAAGGAAACTTTGCAACATGGAAACAAGTTTGAAAGCCTATAAATACATGGTTTCGCAAATCAAAACTCATCCAAGAATTGAAAATTCTGCTTGTAAAGCTGAAAGTATTCTTGTTCTTCAAAGCTCTCTTGTTCACTCATTGAAAAATTATTTTGCTGAGAATTCTGAAGTGCTAATCCTTCTTTCTCTAAGTTCCTACTACTAATCCTCTTCTAAGAAGGATATTGGTGAATTCTACACTTGAGCTTCATTGTATTTCATATTGATATTTTACATTCAAAGTATATAGTGCTGAAATTGTACTAACTTGCTCTTTAAGAGAGTATACTTGTATGCAAACTTGAAAAATATAAACAAACAACCATCTTGAGTTGCTATATTACCAAAGTGCTGAATACTTTATATCTTGGTTTGGTTATTTGTTGTTTAACTTGTACTTGGCAAATAAATTGATTGTTTGGCTTGAAGATATTGTTTAATTGATTGGTTGTTTATTGTGTTATTGATTGGATAAAGGATTTAAGTTCTCAATTGATTAAAGAATTAAACAAACAAGTCAAGAATTGGTTAAAAGATATAAAGGAAGTTTAACGTATCTCAAAAAGGAATTAAAAGAAATTTTTAAAAGCTAATTCACCCCCCCTCTTGGGAAGCTATTCCTAATTTCAGAGTCCTTGCAATTTCTTGAAATTATTATTATTATTATCTCCAAAATGTAATGTCGTCGACGAAGTCTACTGCCTCCTTCTATTCCTATTTCCATTTTCCTCTCTTATTATTATTTAAATATTATTATTCTTCGAGTCACTACACTCGGGCTATCAAGTCGCTGATCTTCACCAACATTTTGCCTCTCCTGTCAGCTTGAACGTAGTAAAAAATACTTTCTACTCTTCGGTACAAGGGAGCACTGCCAACATTTCCTTTATATCATGGACCTAGGTCTCAGCCACGAATGGGTTGGCCCCTTCTGAGAACAATGGGGGTCTCATGCGTGTGTACTGCTCAATCATGAAACTTTGCTCCCCTGAACCCCTAGCAATATCTGCATCACCTACTGCATGATGCTACATAACACTACATCGGGGTCTTCGCTGCCCATACTAGAAGGCCTTACCTCATCACCTCCAGTATGTGCACTGCTACTTCCAGGATCCATCTTGAAAATGGTACAAAACGGTCTTAGAACTTTATTATCATAACACCACTAATACAATAAACAAACTAGGACCCATAAAATATTCTTCTATAAATATCCTCATATTTCCCAATTTAAGATTCAGTCCTACCACTCAGAAACAAGAACCAGCGATAATTTACTATGGTTTTTTCTGAAGTTGTCATCCCAGGAAAGTCACAAAAACAACCACGAAATTTTTGCATCCAAGCCACAAGATAGAACCCTAAATTTCAATCTTATCCTCCACAATGGCTAACTCATATCCCAATCTACCCATCTCCTGCTCTCATCAAAATCTATTCCTATACTCTCATATTGTATTCCGCTGTTTACTAAAGTCTGCTGAACCTAGCCACCTAGGCTCTGAAACCAAACATGAAGCCCTGATTTTTCCTACCATTTTTATTTCCAATAAACAATAAATAATAAATCATCACCGCTCAACCAACTCTGATACCATATATCCCACATAACCCGACCCGTAGTGGGTATCTACATACACCATCCCAAATACAAATACTTGACTACTAACCATCCATATATACACATGTCTATAAACATCTCCAAAAGATCGACAAAATTCTCTAGGGGATTACGCAAAACACATCCCTAACACAAAACACTTACCCTAACTACTAGGGTACCAACTCCTCTCTATCTTGGAGCTCTCTCTACTCGATGATTCTGTTTACCTAAAATGTTTAAATTTATGGGTGAGACACCTCTCAATAAGACGAAATAAATTATTCACAGTGTGTGGTCATATGAGTTTAATTATACCATAACACATTCCATTTTAATAAATATATCACATGGGAAAAATATATACGGATACATACTCATACTTACATAAGTATGCATATCATATATACATATACTTCCATTTCTTAAACCATATACATACCCGTTCATTCTCGTATCATATACATACTCATATATTGTCATATCATTTATATACTTTCTCATTCTTCATAATCATGTTCATATTCTTTCATGTCTCATATTCATATTCATATTTCCTCGCCCATGGGTGTACACCAGCATATAGCACATCGCGTCTACAACCCACGACTGTTCATTTCTTATATCAATTTCACATTCTTTCATTTCTCATATTCATATTCACATTTTCTAACCCATGGGTATCCACCAGCCTATAGCACAATGCGTCTGTAACCCATAGCTGTTCATTTTACTTTTCACTTTTCATAACATTTTCTAACACATGAGCATCCACTAGTATGTAATACATGTTGCATCTGTAGGTCATGGTTGCCTTGAGGATATTCACATCATTATGTATTCACCCCACATGGTGTCATTGTGTGGCTCGAAGGCTAGACCTAATCGCGGTTGGCTTACCCAGTTAGATCAAAATAGGGAATGTGTCTGTAGTACGATTGGCCTGGCCAATCCTAGTCTAGACTCTAGGGGGCAACACTACCCTTCTCACTGGCCTAATCGATTGTTTTGCCCCACTTTGAACCAGACGTGTGGTTGCACTATCACCATGCTAGCAACGATACCATGCTCTGAATACTATGGTCCATCAAGGTTCTCATTTTCACTTTTTTGTACTCATATTTCATCATTTCTATACATTTCATCATATCAATAATACTCAGCATTTTCTGTATCATTCTCATCATATCAATAATATTCTCAACATTCTTTGTTTATAACAGCTCTGTGTATATCACATATATTATTTTTTTCCACTAAAAGATATTTGTATAACACATTTTATTATATCTCTATAAAACATAATTGTATATCTCATATTTCATTATTTCTTTATACATCATATCCATATAAATCTCATGTGTGTATCAAACATATCAGGGTCTCTCACATTATCATTTCTGTATAAAACATGCCCATATAACACACACACACACACACACACACACACACACACACACACATATATATATATATATATATATATATATATATTTCATTTTATCGCAATCCCAGTATAAAGTATTATTTCATATTCCTTATGCCACACAATTTTGTCTGATATTCACAATATAATATTCACAGGAGAAATATCATAATATATAGTTCCCAAGGAAAATATTCATATCACAGTTTCCCAAAACTATACTCCGAATTCGCATTTTCATATATTTTACTTAACCAGTAATTTAAAAAATAACTGTTATAATTTATTCCCCTTACCTGCTTATCAAGAGGCTTTCTAAAAATTTCTACACCCTCACCCACTGTGTTCAGAGCTCAAGACCCTTAAATTATTTTTCCCAAATTTAATCAACTCAACCCCAATATAATGATTATTTTAATATTTCCTAGGACCACACACTCCCAATAGCTAATTAAACTTTAAAAATAATTAATGGATATAATTTCATTATCCTTATCCTAGCCTTGGAGTGATGCATAGGAAACCAAAATTAAAAATCTGCTCGAATTAAAATGATGAGGATCATTGCTAGGACCCTATGATGGTGTCCGATCATCGATTTGGCTAAAGATTTAAGGAAATATTAAGGTGAGAGAGAGAGAGAGGGAGAGAGAGAGAGAGGGGGGGGGGGAGAGAGAGTTTACCTTATCCCAAGAGTGGTGCCCACGACACCTTAATCACGAATCCACTCTGGTTAAAATATTGGTGATCAAGAATGGAATGCAGTGGTATTTTCTGTTCTTCAATCGGCCAAGAATCAGAGAAGGAATTGGAGAGAGAGAGAGAGAGCTACGTCCATCTAAGGATAATCGCGGGGGGGGGGGGGGCAGTTCTAGAAGAAAAAAAACAATTTCAATTGCAATCTATGGATAGATTGCATTTAATGCCATTCAATATAACCATATTATATTATTTTAATGTTATATTACTTACATATATATATATATATATATATATATCTTATTCCAATAAGTTTCTAATGAGTTGTTTGTTGTTTTGTTTTTTAACACTTCTAGGCATATTATTTTTGGGGTCGTTACAAAGGGTTAGCATGGAAAGACCTAAGGGTTAGAATTGACAATACCCGTGAAGGGTTAGCATTGATGAGACTCACGAAGCATTAACTTTGATAGACCCCAAAGGGTTGAAGATGACTTCTTGGGCATAGGATCCTGAGAGCTAGAGTATTTTTTGGTTGAAAATGACTACTCAGATTTAGGAACAATGCCACGTGGCTTTGATGTAGCCATAGTTTTTCTTAATTGGAAGACGACTATTCAAATTTGGGAACAATGCCACGTGCCTCCGATGTAGTCAGAGTTTTTCCTAGCTTGAAGACGACTACTCGGATTTGGGGAAAAAGCCACGTGCCTCCGATGTAGATGGAGTTTTTCCTAGTTGGAAGACGACTACTCAGATTTGGAAACAATGCCACATGCCTCCGATGTAGCCAGATCTTTTCCTAGCTGGAAGATGACTGCTTGAATTTAGGAACAATGCCACGGTCCTCCAATGTAGCTAGAGCTTTCTCTCTAGGATGTTTTTGAATAGTTGATTTTGACAGGACCCACAAAGGGTTGATTTTAAAGGGACCCAAGAAGGGTTGATTTTGACATGGCCCACCAAGGGTTGACTTTGAAGGGGGTCATGAAGGGTTGATTTGCAGAACCCACGAAGGGTTGATTTTGATAGGACCTACAAAGGGTTGATTTTGAAGGGACCCACGAAGGGTTGATTTTGACAGGACCCATGAAGGGTTGATTTTGACAAGACCCACAAAGGGTTTATTTTGATGGGACCCACGAAGGGTTCATTTTGAAAGGACCAACAAAGGGTTAGCGTTGACATAACCCATGAAGGGTTATTATTGATGGGACCCATGAAGGGTTAACATTGATGGGACCCATGAATGGTTAACATTGACAAGACCCACGGAGGGTTAATCATAGAAGGACCTGCGAAGGGTTAACATAGAAGGACCCACGAAGGGTTAATATGGAAAGACCCACAAAGGGTTAACATGGATAAGACCTACGAAGGGTTAACATGGAAAGACTCGCGAAGGGTTAACATTGACAACAGGGGAAAAAAGATCTACTGGCCTAGTAGGTGACACAATTTTTGGAATCTGAAGGCTAGTGCCCCAGTTTCAAAGTTGACAATCTGAATTTTTGGACTTGAAGGCTGATGCCCTAGTTTTGTGGTGGACAACAAAATTTGGACTTGGGTTAGTGCCCCAGTTTCAGAGTAGACAACGTAAACCGGACCTAGATCAGTGCCCCAATATTTGGAGTAGATGATGCAATTTTGGACTACAGGTCAGTGCCCCTGTTTCAAGGTAGACAACATTATTTGGACCAAGGGGCTAGTGCCCAATTTCAAAGTTCACAACTCACTTTTGGGAATTGATGGCTAATGCTTCAGTTTTAGAGTAGACAACGCAATTTAGACTTGGGTAGGTGCCTCAGTTCCAGAGTAGGCATCACAATTTGGACCTAGGTTGGTGCCAAAGTTTTAAAGTAGATGACTCTATTTGGATCTAGGGGCCTAATGCCCCAGTACTTGAACTCAGCGAACCAAGGGTTGCCTAGGTAAGGATGAAATGGGATGTGCAAAGCCTATGCTATAAGACATGTATGAATGAATGAGTGCATGATGCGATGACATGTATGCATGTTGCTACTTATGATGCTAGAACATGAGGATATGTAGGATATGTATGTATGTTGCATGACATGTATGCATGTTTCATGACATAAGGATATGTATGCATTTTTTTTTTTTCTTTTCTTTTCTATGCAATGCATGAAATGCATGATGGTGTGTGAACTTTCTTTCTCCAACGCACCCATAATCAACAAACCAAACTCAGATCTTGGCTATATTTTCAAATTCCAATCTGGCATGAATGCCCCTAAATTTTGTTCCCCTGAAACTCAGCATGACATCTACCCTAGTTAATCAACTTGTGACTGATCCTGTCTATTTTGCATTTTCTCAACAAGGACCTTCAATCTTTGGATTGCGTTCGTAATGTTTTATAATCAATTTGAAATTTAAATGAATAAATATGCAATCAGGTAACTCAATCTCATTAGGAATATGAATGGAATGCTCAAACTTGCTTGTTTTTTCTTGATTTTGTGTGCTTGTTTAACAGGAGAAAAGTTTACCGATACACTGACATTAATGTAACTTTAATGCTAACTTAGAGAATCACATTAATAGGCAAGCCCTCCTTTTTTATTTTTTACTTTTTCCTTTTTTTGTTGGCCTCCTGACCATAACTACTCCATTGTATCACCACTCATAGATTCTTTCTTGCTTTGTATTCCATGACTTATTTCAAGCTTTTTTTCTTGAGTTATAACTAGTGTCTCATTAAGTAGTCTGATCAATATTCCAATCTCAGGGTGAACTTTAAGACATGATACGAAATGCAGGCTTAAGGATACAGGTAGAAGAAAAGGGGAACTAAGGGTAAAAAATCCTATACCATAATAACATTTTTTGCCCCAATTTATGGTGAAGTATTTGCAAAATATTGACCGAACTTGTGATTTGAACAAGTTGCCTTCGTACCTTTTTTAGGATCAAGTCATTATGTAATTCAGACTCAACATCAAGTCTGACAATTCATTTGAGACAACAGTATATACCAATCTGGTTAGGAATTTCATTTGGACTGTAATGCAGGCTAGGGGTATAGGTTAAAGAAGAAAAGGGTTTAATAAGGCTCGAAATTGTCGATTTTCTTAAAAGTAACATTGGTCAAAGATCACATATGAAGTATGCCCCTTATTTTTCTTCATTCTTCATTTTTATTTTTTCTTATTTTTCTCTCCCCCTTTTTTACTGCTACGTCATTTGCTTTTCCTTTTGTAGAGGAATCTTAGCTTCATTTTCATTTGGACTCCATTTGGGTCTGATCTTTTAAACACTGCCCCAGTGTGGGGTGTGATCCTTTGATAGTTTATTAGGTAATTGAAATTTTCAGGCTTAATAGGCTAGAAAGGGATTTCTTCTTTGACTTTTTTTTTTGGGTTGTAGAAAAATGGCATGCCGTCCTTTTGGTAGGGATCATTGCCTCCAATGACTTGTCAAACACTAGGAGATTCAAACCTAGGTTAAATTTTTAGTGAACTTTTTTTAAAAAAAAAGTTGCTTCAATATTTAGGCACAAATGGGTTAACAAATGATAAATCATTGTTTGATTCTTTATGGGAATACTAGTTGACCAAAGATGGCCACCCCTCATTTGACCAAGTATAATCATTATACTCTTAAGACACCAATCATAATTTAAATAATAAAGACAGGGGACTTTGTTCATTGATTTCATCAAGCAAATATATGGCAAAGCTTTATAAAACGTTTCTATCTAATTCTTCATTATTTTGAGATTCATTTCCCACAAGGCACCTTGACAACATCTTGAAGTGGGGTCTTTACTAAATCCAGCTTAGAGGCTTTTCCTTCATCATTTTTTTTTTGTTTTTCATTTTTTTTTCTATTTTTTTTATTTTTTGTTGTTTTTTTTTTTCCCCCATTGAATAGGTCTCCAAAACCTATTACTAGATCAAAGTCCTTTGTACTGGTAAAATCATTTCCTATGTTACTACACTAAATGCAAGAAAAAATAGACAAAATTTGGCACAAGGTGATGTGATGAGACTGAAATGCATTTTATTCAATTTAAAACTCCATATAATTTGAACAAAAAGATTTTATGGGACATTGTCCATTAGCCACTGAATACATGTCATTTATTTGATCCAGCCCTTCACCTTCACTTTTGCATTATATTGCCAAAGTTGAAAATCAGTCGATCTTTCAAACTTACGCATCCCTTTTTATTTTTGCTGCTTTCCCTTCACTATGATTCACCATGGTTCGGCGATAGATTATTATGTCTATTTTCATTAAAAGACAACCATCCTGCATTTCTTAAAGCTTGTATCTTGTACTTTAGAGGCCAACATTTTTCAACTAAGTGGCCTACTGCTCTAGCATGATACTTACATCGAACGTTTGGATTGTACCACTTTAGGTAAGGGGGTTGTATTGACACTCCTGGTATTGGGACAACCAAGTGACTTGTTATCAATTATAGGAGTAATTCTGCATAGGTCTTCGGGATAGGCTGAATTTCTATTTTCTTCCTTTCCATTGGAGGTATCCCTCCTGTTTCTTGAACATTCTACTGCCTTGGAACCGGCATAAGCTCAAGGGAAATTATTTGGGGTCGTGCACCTGGCTCCACTACTTGATTGACTGCGGGCTCGTAAGCAAAATTCATGTTCATCCATTGGGTCCTACCTTCCTAGTTGGGATGCCTTTGAATCGTCTAGGCTTCCTTTGCTTTCTTTTTGTTGGCCCACTTTTTGGTTGTGCCAAAGTCCGAATCGATACCTTTTGCTTTTCCTATTTTGATAGCATTTTCTATCCTTTCTCCAGTGAAGGTGGCCAAAATAAGGGTCATTTAGCATGTTTACAATCAAAGAAATGACCTCCCTATCATCTACTAGAGGACGTACTTGAATCGCAGCATCCCTCTATCTATAGGCATATTCTCTGAAGGTCTCGGTGGACCATTTCTCCATATTTTGTAGCGACATTAAATATGGTAACATCTCCATAACATGATGGTACTGTGCTATAAAGGCTTGGGCCAAGTCTTTCCATGTATCTACTCTAGCTCTGTCCAATTGGATAACCATCTAACTGTCGCACCAGTCAAGCTGTCTTGGAAATAGTGTATCAATAGCTTGTCTTCATCGAAGTATGCTGTCATCTTTAGACATAACAAGCGGAGGTGAGTCATGAGGCATTTAGTCCCATTAAAAATTTCAAAGTCATAAACCTTGAATTTGGGGGGTAGTGTCACCCTTGGGACCAAGCACAGATCACTAGCATCTATGGATCCAAATTGGCCCGTGCCCTGCATTACTCAGAGGCACTCTTCTATTACATCACATCACTGCTCTATTTTTGATTTTTTGATCTCTAAGTTTGAAAATAGCGGCGGGGGCCGCATCCCAATAGTAGGGAACCTCTAATCTGTCGTTGTGGGTATAAACAAGGGCGTGCTTGGCCCTGAGCCATTTGCTTGGCAAAGAGGTGGAACCAAGGCTTGCCCATGGACAAGAGTGAATCTTGAGGCATGGGTAGGGTTGGTATCCACTTTTGAATCTGGTACTTGTGTTGCTTTCCCTTGATTCATTATTAGTTCTATCATTTTGCCCAGCTAGGCCTGCATGTCCTTAACATTGTTATTGATTTATTCTTGGCCTTGTTCTAAGCTAATGACATGGTTTCCTGTATGTTTGCTAATTTCTTTGGCCTTTCTTCGGGTATATATAAGGATGTAGAGAGATTGTTTTGCTTTTCTTAATTTTGGAATCCTAGATCTCAATTCTACCACCTTGGCACACCGGTTTTATAGACCATTGGAATGTGGTTAATGACCCATTGGAGATGACTATGCATGCATGGTTACGTGTGAATGACTATGCATATAATGCATGAAATAATGCAATGCAACCTAAACAACCACTTTTCCAGAATTCTAGGAAAACCTCATCAACTAATGAAAGACTTTGAAATTAAACCAACCCTTGATGTACCACCCTTTCAATTTAAGCATTAAATTCTTCCGCCACTCATTCCTTTCCACAGTTCCCTTTTTTAGTTACAGATCTATCTCTTTCCCTTTCTATGGTTATGGTTCATATACCCTCAAGACCCTGAGAAGGATCAGGTTGTGGTTTGCATTTCAGGTTGACTCGCGTGAGTTAACCCTCTAGGTTTATTTAGTGTGGGCTATTGAATTCAATATGAGTTTAGGACTTTTGGGGGGAAAACCTAAAAGCATACTCATGGGGGGTCTTTTTGTTCTATGTCATAGATTATTTAGGGTCAGGTCTCAGTCAATTTAAATAGTATCCAATCTTACCAGTTTTCATTGTTTCCTTTTAGATAAAACCTGACTTGTGCTTTCCTTCCTACAACAATTTTTTCAAAAATCTCTTAATTAATTGAATACACCCCAACATCTAACTAATTCAATGATTTTCTTTCAAAGTTTGTTTCCTTGTGTAGGATTGATCTATTTTCCCCTTTTTTGGATGCAGGGTATCTTAGGAGATAAAATTTGAGTCTTTCATGAATGAATCAAGCTTTTCTGGAATCTTGTCTAAAATAGATGTAGAATACATGAAACAACACAAAGTATTTCAGAACATATATACAAAATACTGGATTAAATCATGTGTAGAAGGATAAGGCTCCTCCTATCCTAACCCAAGGTAGGTCCATCTATTTGACAAGTTTCTTCGTGGCTCTAATCTAAGGAATGAGATCCTATCGTCACGTATGTGTGGTTAAGCTCTAATCCCTATTGACAATAGGTTCCCAGTATGAGCCTGTAGATACCCTAATTTTTACCAGGTCATTTAAATATGGAACATGATTTTTTGATCAATTTAGTTAGGTTTTGAAGGTTAATCATCAATTGACCATAATTCTCTAACCTAGCTGAGTTACAATTGACTTAGTTGACCATGTTCATAAATTGTTCCCCAACCATCCATTTCATGAAAATATAAATAGGGTTAGGAATGATTTTGGGTGTTGCCAAAATTAATTGGTCAATTAAAACCTGTTTTTAAAATCCTTTTGTTTCATACAAAAGTAAGGGTTTTGGTATGCACACAAATTGAGACATTTTATTAACAAGAGCACGTGCCTAAATTAGGGGATACACTGAAATATGAGGAGTGCTAAAATGTAAATAACACACATACAGAAGGAAATACCAAAGGAAATTAAAAAAAAAAAAAATGTGTGTAAATACAGGGAAATGCAGAAGAAAATTCAAGGAAATACTAAGAGAAAATATAGGGAAATACAACAATATACAGGAAAGTATAAAGAAATACATAAAAACAAAAAAAAGCAAAGTAGATCCAATCCCCTATTGCTAGCTGGAATAGCTAAGAGCACCTTTGAAGCCTCTTGCGCACGAATAGGACAATAGCAAGTCATTTGTCAAATAAATTTCAAAAAATAAAATAAAATGCAAAATAAAAACACATGTGCGTAGGGAAGAGAATGACATTTGTTAAAATTATTCCTTGCCAGGCCTTCTATTAGAATAAAATTTTATTAGAGGGGATCCCCACAGGAAGCAATTGGGCACCAAAATCCTACCCAAACTCCTTATAAATAGGGAGTCTTACATAGTACAAGGCACATGGAGCTTCAGAGAGAAATTGGGGGGAGAATTAGATCAGTAGAGAGAAAAAGGGGAAAAGATAGAGCATTATAGGAAGCTCTACAAAAAATAGAGAGGGGGGATCTATAGAGAGAAAAAAGGAGAAAGAGAGAGCATTAGAGAAGCTCTTAAAAAAAAAAAAAAAATTAGAGAGGACAAAGAGATCGGCAAATAGAATTAAAAGAAAAAGTGAGATAGAGAGTCAGTACAATTAGAAAGGCAGAGTGTAGTCAGAGTAACTCAGACAGAAATTAAGGGGCACCCTACAGTGCCTTTCCAATAAGAAACTGAGGCAAATTCATAAATTGCTGACCAAATGTCCAAGTAGACATAGTAGAAGGGGAGAAAAAGACCAGAGGAGTGAAAGGTTGCAAGTAAATCCGATTCCCTTTCCCTATTCCAATTTAAAAATACTAAATTGTGCTATGTTGTACGAAATGTGAATGTAGGTATGTCTCCCCTCAGGTTTCAAGTTCATACTTAAACCTGAACTTAGGCTCAACATGGATCAGACCCGAACCTAAACTCAGGTTCGAATCCTTTGACCTAAACTAGAACCTCGAACCTGAATTCGAACTCGGATTCAAACCGCATTTAAGACCCAAAGTCCACTCCTAAACTTTAAAACATCTGAGGCCTAAACCATCTTTCAAGAATCAAAGCCCACTCCTAAACTTTAAAACACCTGAGGCCCAAACCACCTTTTAAACCAAAGCCCAGTTCCCATTTTAAAGTCCAAGCCCAACTCCCAAGTTTAAAAACACCCAAGCCCGTTTTTGAAAAGCTAACCTAGGCCCAAATATTTAAAACACCCCAGCCCATTTTAAAAAAAAAACTTACCCGAGCCGATCTCATTTTGAAAACCTTATGAGGCCCAAAAGTAATTTTTAAATCCAAGCCCATTCTAAAAACACACTTGAAGCCCACACGTGTCCAGCCCAACATGTGCTTTAACATAATGAACCCACTTGGGTTCACCTGAGTCAATACAACTCCTCTCGAGTGGACTTGTGCGAGTCAACCCCTTACATAACTCCCCGAGTTGAGATGAGTTGACTCGTCTTCAACCTTAACCCCCAACTTCAACAAGCAAGAAACCCTAACCCTAATCCAATTTCACTGCATCAACAATATCCACAACATTCACATCACTAAACCTCTCACACACACACACACAAGTAATCAGGTTTATAGAAAATCTAAAAAAAAAAAAAAATCAAAATAAGAAAGAAAAAGAAAACCTATCTTTTTTTGAACATCTTCAATTTTTGAAGGGACCTCCTTGAGATCTACATCGATCATTTCCCTCAAAATACCCCCCAGATGGTCGCCTTAGTTTTACCAAAATGCTCCAAGTCTATTAAGATCTGACCACGAGAGCCCGAGAGGGGAGTTTTTGAAACTGAAGCTTCTCAAAGAATTGTAGAGAAGACAAAGAGTGAGGTAAGGAAGTTGTAGGTTCCAAAACCCAAGCTTCGGTTTGAAGTGAAGAAGCAAAGAAAAGGAAGAACTTGAGGGAAGAGGGATGGGGATCTAGGGTTCTAAGTGATAACAGAGAGGTGAGTGAGTTTGGGAGGAAGTCAGTCTAAGATCAGATAATGAAAGAGAATCTCAGAGGTCTAAGATAGCTTCTGGGATGAAGCTCGAAGGGATCTAGGGTTTTCCTTTTTGTTTGGTTAAAGAGAAAGCATAAAAAAAAGAGAGAAGAGAACCCAAGAAACCCTAGGGTTTCAAAGGGCTTTGATCAACTTGAGAGGAAAAGAAAAGAGTTTGAGGGGATCTGGTTTAGGGTTTCAGGGATGCCTCATAGGGTTGTAGGGAGGAAGTTCAGGGCAGAGGAAGAAGAGAGCTGCAACTAGAGATTAGGGAGTCAACTTTAGGCTTTCTTGATCATAGAGAAGGAACAAAGTTCAGGAAGGAAAGAGGTGAGTGAGAGAAGAGATGGATTTTCAGAAATCTTAGGGTTTTTGAGAGCACTCACGCGAAGAGGAATAGAGAGTAGGAGAGAAGAGAGGGAAGAGGGGAAGGGAGAAAACGGAGAGAGTGCTTCGAGAGAGAGAGAAAATGAAAAATTTCAGGTTAAGTATGTTTTGCCCTAGAACCATAGGATTATGACACGTGGGGCATCAATCCACCACACACACTGAGGCTACGTGGCTTTCTTTGAGCCATCTGATTTGTGCTTTTCGGCAACTCTCGGGATCAAGCCACGTCATAAATACGAGTACGCCCCCCCATCTCTGACCATCCAATTTGTGTCCCTCAACAAAGGCCAAGATCACCCCACATCTTTGATCCTCCCTATGCTCCACCGGATAGCCAACATGTGGCTCCTTATCCTCTAACAAATTAAGGTGCGATGCGGCCTCATCTCAACTGTCGAATTCTCGCTCTCTTGGGATGGTGGTGATCATGCCACCTCACGAATCCTCATCCACATACACTTATCCACCCGAGATGCGACATGTGGCCTTGCCCTCGCCCACTGACTGGTGCCCCTCCGAACCAGTTGAACCCCTAACTGGTTTCCCTCGAACCGGTTGATCTTCTGAACTGGTCTGAATCGGTTTTCACATTTTCTCTACTTGTATTATTTATTTATTTATTTATTTATTTTTAAATTCAGGGAAAAATTGGAAAAATTACAAAAAAATTCAAAAAAATTAGGGGAAAATTATAAAAATAGTTTTGATCTATTTTTCATTATTTTATTTATTTATTTTTTATTATGTCATTTTATTGTTTAAACATTCGGGAAAAATATGGAAAAATTACAAAAAATTTTGGAAAATTAGAGAAAATTGGAAAAAAATATTTTTGAGGTCAAGAAAATTGTTTTGAAAACTTTTCATTCCGAATGAGTTCAAAAACCTTCCAAGATTTCTAAAAATATTATTCCATACTTGGAAAAATCCTATAAATTTCAAAAATTTTGGGAGTGTATTTTTGTAATTTATTTTCTCGATTTGATTTTCCTATGATTTCAAAAGGGGGCATGGACTCTTCAAAGTATTGTATGCCTTAGTTCTAAGAGAATATGTATATTATGTAAATATTTGTGTGGTTTAGTATTTTGCATGTGTATGTGCATTTTTGAAATTTTTCAAAGGGAGTAATTTAAAAGGCTATTAAATTTAATTTGAGGGATAATTTTCAATTAATTAGGTACCGTTCGAAGAACGGGCGTGTAAAGGATGCTAATACCTTCCCTTCACATAACCGAACTCCAGATCCCTTCTCTGGTATACGCAAACTGATTCTACCCTTAATTGGGTAGTAATCACGTGTTCTAACCATACTCCAAAAGTTTAGTGGCAACTCCATCATCCATTTTTCACGAAAATCAATATCACTTTTTATTTCGCCCACCCCGGGGCACCACTCGCTCCGCGAGAACGTCGCGACAACTTGGTGACTCCGTTCGGGACTTAGGCAGTCGAGCGATTAATTAGTTGTCAATCATCCCAAATTAGAATTTAATTAGTCTTTTAATTAATCCTTCTTACTTTGTGGATATTGTATACTTGTGAATAATTGTTGAATATGTTTGAATGTTTACTTTGTGAATATTGTGGTGAATACTTAGTTGTATATACATGTTTGAATACCTTGTGAATATTTGTTTCCATAAGCATGTGAATATATTTGATATTTGCTTCCTTCTATGAAATAGTATGTGGGGTAGGGGGATTAAGCTAAATTGATGAGTTAACACACTTCCACATGCCTTATACCTAGGCTTCACCCTTTAAGAATAGAAAGGAGTACAATACTGTTAGCCCTCATGAGACATGGTCTTTGGGGGTGCGCGAACCACTCCGCTTAGCTTGAACTCTGTCCAAGCCCAATGGGCAAGGAAAGGGGACATGTTGGGAACCTGCTGTCTATAGGGATTAGAAGCTTAACCTCACATATTTGTCCACAAGGTTCGCTCCAATAGGGTAGAGCTTTCATTTGAACAAAGCATGTAGTAAGACACCTACGTGGCGCAGGGACGTGTTTCATATTCTTCTCCATGATATAATCATGTTTTGTGTTGTGATTGATTGATCAATTTGCATTATCCATTCATTTTTATGCATGATAGGCTTATCCTTGTGTTGCCGAAATTCTAAGATAGCTCGAAGTTATTTCATGACAAGATCAATGGAAATATGTAAAAAAGAAGAGATCGTAATCTAGTTGTATTCTAAAGCCCAACAAAACCGTCATGGAGATAGTTTGAATCACAGTTCAGAAAATGTGTTGTCTGCCTGGGTCAAGTTGGATATTAGAACCAACGCCCTGAAGGAGAGAAGGAAGAACTGTATTGATTGGACAACTAAGAAACGTCTGTGATTTTCAGAGCTGTACGGTCATATAGGCTTCCTTCTGCATGTAGTAGTCAACTATGATGTAGTAATCGTTCTAATGGAATTTTGGAATCCTCCCTACCGCTGCTTCACTATGGAAGGGGTAAACATGGCTCCTACCATGGAATAGTACATGTCTCTGCTGAATCTATAGAAGAACTATAGAGCCTACATGCCTGACACAACTACATTGTTTAGGAAGGAGCTAGGTAAGCTAATTGGGGTTAAGGTCCAGAGAATAAATGATAAAGTCAGTAAGGAGGCAAAAACCATCTCTTGGGAAGTATTGAAGACTCTGGTAAAACAAGAAGAACGAGAAGAAAGTCATATAAGCATGTTGGCCCTCGCTATCTATAGGTTAGTAGTTTTCCTGAAAGAAGTTGAGGTCATTGATCATGGTGTTGTTTCTTTTGTGGCCTAAGTCCAAAAAATGGTCAACCTAGTGCAAGGCATCTTAGTGGAAACAATTCGATCCTTGGATTATTGATGTACTAAAGGAACATGCCAATTGAAATGTTGTGTTCCATTGCTTTACGTATGGTTCCTATGTCATATGCTATGCTAGGAAAGTCGCTTTCCTCTGATTTACTCAAGACTCCATATCCCTTTAATCAAGTTTGATAAGGCTTCATGTGAGCAACACTCAACCAAATAAGAATGGGCTGAAAAGATATGCAATTGGGAAACCAAAGGATTCCCCTGGATGGCACCATGGATGGGAAATTCTGATATGATCTATCGGTTTGGTAAATTTCCATGGGTCCCATTACTAGGCTCATAGGGAGGGACTGTGTATGCTCCTCTCACGTTTAGGAGGCAATTGGGTTCTTATCAGTTAATCCCAATGACCCATGGGTTAAGCAGTGCGGAGTTCACTTGTGAGCAAGAAGAAGCCCACAAGTCAATCGGAGAATTTACAACTGCATGGAGGACAGTTTATATTATTAGCTTAGGCCAGTGTTTAATGGAGACAAGAGGGAATTACTATAGTTGGGTCACCAATCAATTTAACTCATAGTTTGCAGGAATTCGACTAAGAACATCCCCAAGTCAACCTGGACTAGAAGAAAGATTCATAGAGGCAAAGCTCATCGCCAAGAGAGCCAAGGGTAAGGAACGCTAGATTATCCTTTGGTGCCAAGAAAATGTGAAGCGAAAGAAGAATTAGTGCATACAAGCTTAAGAAGAGATAATGGCATTAAGAAAGAAACTTCAAAATAAGGCTCAAATCAACTTAACCTTGCAAAAAGATGATACAAGGCACAACTATAGGGGATATGGTTGTAATGGGAGAAAGGGATAGGAAACTTATCCGTGTACCCATTTTGTGAAATGAAGGCTATTTTAATAATTTTGGCAATACAATCATTTGGTGTCATACATTGCATAGTTCATCCTCATTACATCCATGCATTGAACATTCATGACATTACATATTCATGCATTTGCATTCTAAAAGAAGGATTTTCTGTATCACTGCAAGGATTAAGCTCAGATTGCAAACATTGAGGCCTCTACTCACCTATATAACACTCAAAGAAAAATAAGAATTATGGGTGAACAACTAGAAAGCAGGGTCATGGGCCTAGTATAGGGACAGGAGGAGATAAACGATAAAATGAGCAAGATTCTAGAGTTGCCGACGCTCAAAGGAAAGGCAATGCAGGTCGATTTTGAGGAAGATTTGGGCCCTAAGAATGCTCCAAATTTCACTCCTCTTCGTGGAAAAACATCAACTTTGCCACCTGTCGTCGTGGAAGGTCCAATGCCAAATATCCCCCTATTCATCCCTACTATACCAGCGTAGGGATTTTTGACGGCTAAAATGCCCCCGATGGTGATTTTCAATATAGGGATGAATAGATCCGAGACTGAGTGCTGCTGTGATGTGCTCGAGGAACGCTTAAGAGCAATGGAAGGTACTAATGCATTTGGCTCTATCGATCTAACCGACATCTGTCTAGTGCCGAGGACTCTACCCCCAAGGTTCCTTTGACTCACCTGTGCCTTTATTGCTAGATAATGGCCACCTATCTTGACAATGATAAGCTGATGATGCACTACTTCCAGGACAGTTTAATAAGCGCAACTATCCGGTCGTATATGCAGCAGGACAGAAACCAGGTTCGCATCTAGAAGGATTTGGCCAACGCCTTCATGGCCTTGTATTGCTATGTGACAGAGATGGTGCCTAACCGCATGACCTTGCAAGGTATAGGGAAGAAACCCACTGAAATGTTCGGGGAGTATGTGTACAGGAGGAGGGACACAGCTATCCAGGTGACTCTTGGTGTAAATGATAGGGAGGCAATGTCTCTATTTGTGAATACATTAAAAGATCCCTACTTTGGGCATCTTCTAGAGGCTACCCCCCATAACTTTATGGATGTCGTGTCCACTGGAGAAAGGATTGAAATGGCTATAAAGAAAGGCAAATCCAAAGGTGTGGATTCAAACTCAAGTTCAAGTAAGAAATAGACCAGTAAAAAGAGAGACAAAGAAGCTGAGATGATTCAAGGGAATTATTATCAGAGAGGCCAGAGTCAGGGGCCTAGGAGAAATTTTGTCTTTGAACCCCCCATTAATCAAATAGCGCATATAGGCATGAGGCTTTAGGTTACTTCTTCTGAGCGCATGCCAGCCTAGTAACTTGTTCAGACACAGGGAAGGGGTTTTAATAGAGTGGAGTCAATTCCAATATCCTCTTCAGATTTGTTCCCCCAATTACTTGAAAGAAAGCTCATCTCAACTATCCATGGAGTGGTTGTATGACATCCCCTCCTGTGGTGGTACGACCCCGACGCTTGGTGCGCATATCACTCCAATTCCCCTAGCCACCCCATTAACTGTTGCTTTACATTTAAACACAAAGTGCAATCATTGAGGGATGTAGGTTGGTTGGTTTTCGATGACAAATAGCTAGGGATCCAGAGCAGACCTCTACCCAATCACAGGGAAGAAAATGATTAGTATGTTGGAAGAAGAGCTAGAAGCTGAAGTTAGGTAGAGGAGTATATTAGCTATGGATTCAAGATATTCCACAAATAGCTTGAATGGATGGGTTTACCCTTTTACCGCGGGAGTCGAGACACGAAATTGGCGGATTTTTAACTATTCAATCAACTTCATGTGTTGCATTTGTTGTTATTTGTATTTTCCCTTTGTAGTCCTTTGTCATTTTTGTCTCAGAAATTTTTTTTCCCATCAATGAAATGAAGTTATGCATTTTCATATATCACTTGCATCATTAGTTCAGTTGCCAAAATTTGTTGTTTTGTGTTTCATGCGGGAGTAGGGAAAACAATAATGCTAGTATTCAAGATCCAGGAACAAATGTTAATTTTTGAAAATTCAAGCCAGGAGGCGAAGGCAGAGGAAGGTGAAATAATGTTCCTCACCCTATGAATTCAAATGCTATGAAAAAGTGTTTTGAAAATATCAAAGGAATTCAACAAAATATCTGTGCTATTCCAAGAATTCCATGTCAGTTCATTATACTTGTTTTGCTCAAATGATAGATGGTCATCGTTGGCCAACCAATCCTATAAAAGAACCAGAAATTGATTTATCACTCGTTAAACTCTTTGAGCCTAGATCTTAAACCAATTTTTTTGAAAGTCATTTTCCAAAATTTTGACTGGGTTTGGGATTTCTTGGGTCCCAAAATGATGGCAGACCATTTTTCTACTACCAAGGAAGACAAATTAAGAAAAGAGAAACCCCTTCATAGCCCTTTTGAGCTTGAAAAATTCGATCCTTGATTAAGCCGTTAAAGGATCATACCCCACACTGGGGCAGTTTCAAAAAAAATTAGTCCTAATGAAAATGATTATCAAAGTTCCTTCATAAAATAAGAAAAGAAAAAGTGTGGCAAAAGAAGAAAAAGAACAAAGAACAAAGAAAAGACAGGGACATACTTCATATGTGATCTTTGACCAATGTTACCCTTGATAAAATTGTCAAATTTGAGCTTTACTAAATCCTTTTTCTTCTTTAACCTATTTTTCATAACCTACATTACGGTTCAAATGAAAGTCTTGATCAGATTGGTACATATTGTTGTCTCAAATGAATCGTCAAATTCAATGATTGAGTCTGAACTATGTAATGACCTGATCTCTAAAAGGTACGTAGGCAACTTGTTTAAATGACAAGTTCGGTCAATACTTTGGAAATGCCTCACCACAAACTAGGGCAGAAGATATTATGGGATGGGGATTTTGAGCATTAGTTTCCCTTTTCTTATGAAAACCTATGTCCTTAAGCCTACGTTTCGTCCTAAGTCTTAAAAGACCATCTTGATATCAAAATATAGGCTGAACTTGACTAAAGTAGGGGCATATTTCCAATGGCCCCACAATGGAACAAGATAGAAGAAAAGAAGTGTCCCTCGATAAAACTGAGGCAGTCGATAAAAGGAGAAAATCAGCCATTTAGTCTGATAAGTTAACATCATCGTCATATGACCCTTGAATACTGGTATGAAAGTTGTCCTTTGAAACAACATTTGAACATGGTAAAACATCTTTTTTGTGCATATGATATCCTGAATCAGCAAATTGATGTCTTAAATGCACGATCATTTATCAAAAAAAAAAGAAGAAGAAGAAGAAGAAGAAGAAGATTCCCTTTTTCATTCTTCAAAAGCTCCAAAAGACGAATAGGAAGTCAAGGAGGTATCCTGCAAGGCTAAGCTAGGATCATCAACATATTTTCATGTAAATAAGGTCCTTATTGAGAAAATGCAAGATGGACAGGATTAGTCAAAGATGAATTTAGTTGGGACGTATTTCAAGTCAAGTTTCTAGGGAATTGATTCACGGATATTCACATCGGATTGTAATTCAAAAACATGGCCAAAATTAGAGATTGGATTGTTGATTATAGGTGCGTTGGAAAAATAAAGTTCATGTATCATCATGCATTTTATGCATTATATAAAAAAGAAAATAAAAAATGCATACACATCATATCAAGCAACATGCATGCACATCGGTATTCTAGCATCACAAATAGCAACATTCATACATCATATAACATCATCCATTCACACTTGTTTTGTTGTACAGGTTTTTGCACATCTTTTTGCACCCATGTCCAAGTAATCTTTGCCTAACTAATATTTGAAATTGGGGCAGTTGGCCCTCTTTTCCCAAAATTGATATTGTCGACTTTGAGACTGGGGCATCAACCCAGGTCCAAATCAAGTCAACTACTCTAAAACTGTTGCAAATGACCTAGGTACATTTTGATTCATCAACTTTGAAACCGGGACAAATTGACATAGAACCAAAATGAGTCATCTGCCTCTTAGGACTCTACACTTAAGTAGTCATCTTCCTGACTCTTAGGATAATACACCCAAGTTGTCATCTGGCTCTTAAGATTCTACACATGAGTAGCCCTTTTCTAGACTCTCGAGATCATACACCCAACTTGTCATCTAGCTCTTAGTATTCTACACTTGAGTAGTCATCTTCCATACTCTCGAGATCCTACACCTAAGTTATCATTTGGCTTTTAGAATCCTACACCTAAATAGTCATCTTCCAGACTCTTGGGATCCTACACCTGAGTTTTCATCTAGCTTTTATGATCCTATACCTGAATAGTCATCTTTCTGACTCTTGGGATCCTACACCTGGGTTGTCATCTAGCTCTCAAGATTCTACACTTGAGTTATCCTCTTCCAGACTCATGGGATCCTATGCCCAAGTTGTCATCAAGCTCTTAAGTTCTACACTTGAGTAGCCCTCTTTTTGACTTTTGGGATCCTACACTCGAGTTGTCATCTAGTTCTCAGGATTCTACACTTGAGTAGTCATTTTCCAAAGAACCTCAGGATCCTAGACCCGAGTTGTCATTTGGGTCTCAGGATTCTACACTTGGGTAGCCCTCTTCCAAACTCTTGGGATCCTATACCCCAGTTGTCATCTGACTCTCACAATTCTACACTTGATATCTTACACTCGAGTCATCATTCGGATCTCAGGATTCTACACTTAAGTATCCCTCTTCTAGACTCTCGGGATCCTACACCTGAGTTGTCATATGGCTCTTAGGATTCTACACTTGAGTAATCATCATCCTACCTGTTGGGATCCAACACCCGAGTTGTCATCTGGCTCTCAGAATTTTGCACTTAAGCAGCCCACTTCCAGAATCTTGGGATCCTACACCCAGGTTGTAGTCTGGCTCTCAAGATTCTACACATGAGTAGCCATCTTCCAGAATCTTGGGATCCTACACTTGAGTTGTCATCTGGCTTTTAGGATTCTACACTTGAGTAGCCCTCTTCCTAACTCTCGGGATCCTACACCCGAGTTGACATCTGGCTCTCAGGATTCTACACTTGAGTAGTCATTGTCCAGACTCTCGAGATCCTATATCAAGTTATCATCTGGCTCTCAGGATCCTACACCTTAGCACTCATCTTCAAATTGACAATCATCTAGCTTTTGGGATCCTACACTTGAGCACTCATCTTCAAATCGATAGACATCTGACTCTCAGGATCTTGCACTCAAGTAGTAATACGGCTTTCCTGATCCTACACTCGAATAGTCATCTTCAAGACTATCGGGATCCTACACTCGAGTAGTCGTCTGGCTCTCAGGATCTTACATCTGAGTAGTCATCTTCCTAGCTCTAAGGATTCTACGCTTGATTAGTCGTTTGGATTTCAGGATCCTAGACTCAAATAGTCATCTTCAAGACTCTTGGGATCCAACAATCAAGTAGTCCTCTTTCTGGATCTCGAGATCCTACACTTGAGCAGTCACCTGACTTTTAGGATCCTACACTTTAATAGTCATCATCTTGGCTCTCGGGATCCTACACTCGAGCAGTCGTTTGGCTTTCAGGATGCTACACTTGAGTAGTCATCTTCCCAGCTTTTGAGATACACTCGAATGGTCACTTCCTGGCTCTCGAGATACTACACTTGAATAGTCATCATCTTGGCTCTCGGGATCCTACACTCGAGCAGTCGTTTGGCTTTCAGGATGCTACACTTGAGTAGTCATCTTCTCAGCTTTTGAGATACACTCGAATGGTCACTTCCTGGCTCTCGAGATACTACACTCGAATAGTCATCTTCCTGGCTCTCGGAATCCTACACTCGAACAGTCATCTAGCTTTTGGGATCCTACACTTGAATAGTCATCTTCTTGGTTCTCAAGATCCTACACTCAAGCAGTCACATGGCTTTCGAGATCCTGCACTCGAATAGTCATCTTCCTAGCTCTCGGGATCCTACACTCAAGTAGTCATCTAGCTTTCTAGATCCTACACTCGAATAGTCATCTTCCTAGCTTTCGGAATCCTACACTTGAATAGTTATCTTTAAGACTCTTGGGATCCTATACTCAAGTAGTCCTCTTCCTAGCTCTTGGGATCCTACACTCGAGCAGTCACCTGGCTTTTGGGATCCTACAATCAAATAGTCATCTTCCTAGCTCTTGAGATCCTACACTCGAGTAGTCATCTGGCTTTCGGGATCCTACACTCGAATAGTTATCTTCTTGGCTCTTAGGATCCTACACTCAAGCAATCATCTGGCTTTCGGGATCCTACACTCAAATAGTCATTTTCAAGACTCTTGGAAGATTTTAAGTCTTGTAAGGTGAAAAATCTCCCCCTTTGATCAATATGATCAATTTCAATATCATTCTCATATATCAAGATTATCTTAATATCACATCATGTCATAATTCAGGATCAATTATCATGCTCATATACCTCATTTCATAGTTGAGTCAATATACATGCTTAGGTATTTCATGCTAGTGTCATGCTCAATTTTTGCCCAAAAATTCTCCCTCTTTTGACATCAATCAAAAAGAGTAAGATATAAAGAAAAATATATAAATTCTAAGACAAAGAGCAACCAAAAGAAAAAGTATATATCAAGGGAAGGCACAAAATAGAAACTTTGCATTCATCATGCATAAAAAGATAGACAATAAGTCTCCAAACTAACATGATAAAATACAAACGATTTTATATTAGATTTTTCAATAATTTCCATAATTCATGATATCATTATACAACAAATCTAACACCCCCGAATGAAATGTATTTCATATTCAATAAATTTATAATTTCATTCATGAAGTATGAACTATGTATTCATGAAAGTGTCAAGATTATCAATCATGCTTTTGAATTTATCATGTCATGCTCATGCTCAGTTTGCTTACATTTAGTTTTACTAAATTTTCTCCTCCTTTCTTCAAGCACTTATCCTTATTCCTTATTTGAAATTCTTGTGCAATAAACTCAATTTGCTTCAGATTTTATTTCTTTTGATTTCAGATAATTCTTTTGCATATGAATACCAAAATTTATATGGCTTTTAAAATCTCAATACTTTTTAAGTCAAGCCTTGTACAATCCATGCTTTCTTGATTTGTGGCCAACAATGCCATTTTTGTATTCATTTATTTCAATGTTATAGTCATCAATAAGCTCATAAACTCTTCTTTAAGATTTTTCATTCAACTAGTTCAATATCCTTGTATTAAATTGGATTAAGTAGCTTTCCATATATTGAACAAGGAGAAATTTTCTTCTTATATTTGAATTTGCTATCTTGAATCTTGTAGGCTATCTTGAATCTTGAATCTTAGGTATGCAATATCATGTTCAATTTTTGCCCAAAACTTTTCCCCCTTTTGACATCAATCAAAAAGAGTAAGATATCAAGAAAAATATATAAATACTAAGGCAATCAGCAGCCATAAGCAAAAGTATAGATCTTGTGAAGGCTAAGAATAGAAAATTTTAAATGATTTTCAATGATGAACATAAATCATGATATCAAGTCCAAATCCCCCTGTATGAAGTATTTTATATTCAATAAATTCAGACTTCCATTCATGAATTTGTGAACTTATGTATTTAGGAAGATACCAATTGTGTTTTTAAATTGTGATACCAATTGATCTTTTAAATTTATCATGTCATGTTTCAAATATTAATTTAGTCTATGTAAGTGCTCATGGATATCAATATCAAGAATAATACCAATTATCATATCAATATCAAAACATTCTCATGGATACAAATGTGCTATCATGCTCAAGCATCAATTATCATACTCATGTATACCAATATATTTCATAGATACCAATACTAATATCATATCATGTACTGCTTATACCAATTTTTTAATTCAACTCTTTCTCCCTTATTTTTTTAACAAAATAATTAAACTAGAAGAATTCTTATGCTAAGGTACCAAGGAGAAAAAAAAATTCCTCATTTAAATTGCAATACCAAGGTCCATAAGCCAGCTTATATTTTAATCATGATATGTTTATCCATTAGTCAATCATGCAAGATATATATAATGTGATCCATTATGAATTAATCTCATACTCATATATCATACTAAGATTCATGCTTCATAATCATGCTCAAATTTGCAATGAAGATACCATATATGTCAGCATTTTAGCATGTAAGTATAACAACATATCATATAAGCATGGAGCATATTATTATCATCTGTGCATTGTGCTACATTTTTGCTTAAATTGTTCTCATGATGCTTAAATAACTCTTATTCTTAAATATCTCTCATATTAAATTTAAAATCTGTTAAAAACTTATTTCCTTTAGTCAGTCGATTGGACTTATGGTCAGTCGGCTAACCTTTTCTTTCTTTTTTAAGTTTTTTTCAGTCAGTAGACTGGAATTATGGTTAGTCGGCTGACCTTTGTTTTCTTTTAAAATCTGTTTCTTTCCACAACCTTTATACTGCGTATCAAATCAAGCTCACTTCTTATATCAAACTACTTATGTAATAAGTTCAACATGCTTCAGATTTTCTTTCCTTTTGATTTCATATGAACACCCAAAATCCATATTGCTTTCCAAATCTTAATATTTTCTAAGTTAAGCCTTATACAAATCATCCTACGATTATGGCCAACAATGTCATTTTTGTTTTTATTTGTCTCAATGTTATAGTTGTCAATAAGCTCTTAAACTCTTCTTTGAGATTATCCATTAGTTTAATATCATTGTATTATGAAATGATTTTCCATAGATTTGAACAAGGAGAGTTTCCTTCTTGAATTATAACTAATCCATATGATTTTAGTTTTCTTAATTCCTAACAAAAACTTAAGATTTATGGAGTCCTTGGTTTATGAACTAGTCTTTCATCTTAGTACCCATACTTTCTTGGATCCAGATGGTTTAACAAGAGATGTTTCTTTTATTTTCCAAATTTGTTTAACTTTCACATTTTTCCTCTTTAATGGACATTCAAACTTTATATGTCCCTTCTTTTTACATAGGTAGCATATAGTATGAGTATAGGAATTAGAAGAGGTGCTAGCATAGTTTTTGGATGCTTTCGTAAAGTACCCCATATAGAGATTCTTCTTCTTTGTATTTCCAACTTCATTGAACCCTATGCCCTCTCTATTTAAAGACATTCTTTGTGCACCAATCATCCTATCAAAATTTTATTTTCCTTGGGTGAAGTTGTAAATGATTTGGCTTGATCTTCAATTTTTCCTTTAAGATCACAGATTTCTATGTCTTGAGTATTTTTATCCTTTTCTTGTAGTTTTTCATTGTCTTAAGATATCTTACGGATTTTATTCTCTAGTTCAAAAATATATGTGTCTTTCTCATTTTCCATAGAAGATTGGGATCGAAGATCTTCTATTTCTTTCATCATTTTTCATTTTTTGCTCTTTGTTTTCTTGATTTTTAGATCCTTTTCTCTTTTGGCAAGATTTTTAGACTCCAATTCTTTCATCACAACTTCATTCTTATTTTTCAATGAAGTATATCGTTTTGTTACTCTAACTAGAATCTTATGAACTTTGAATAATTCACTTGTAGTTCTTCATAGGAAGGCATACTTTAATCATCATAATCATTAGATGACTCACTGCAAGAATCATTAATTGATTTGGATGAGAAGCTTTCCTCATCGTCCCAAGCCATATAGCAAGTAGAAGCAACCTCTTGGTCACTTGATTCGTTATCTGAACTACTTGTACTCATATTATTCAAGTAGTTGCTTTCATTGCCATTTTCTTTTTATTTTTTGGAATTCTTCTTAAGTTTTGGACAATCTAGTTTAAGGTGTCCTACTTTCTTGCAATTATAGCATGTAGGTAGTTCTTTCTTTGTTTCTTTCTTCTTATTTTCTTCCTCATTTGAACTTGAGTTTTGGATTTTTTTCTTTTGAATTTATTCTTTCTTCTAAGGATTTTGGCAAGCTTCTTAGATATGAAGGCTAGTTCATCTTCTTTCATCTCTTTATCACTACTAGAGTTTTATTTTGAAACTTTAAAAGCTATAGATTCTTGCTTTAGATTTACCACTTCTTTCATTCATAGCCATCTTATAGGTGCGAAGGGATCTGTGAGTTCATCTAGGGATGTATTTTTGAGATTTCTTCCTTCTGTTATAACTATGGCTTTTGGTTCCCATATTGGAGGAAGTCTTCTAAGGATTTTTCGGATCATATCATAAGTGGATTATATTTTTCCTAAGGCATTTAGGGAGTTTATTATGTGAGTGAACCTTATATACATATTTGTTATAGTTTCATCTGGGTTCATGTTGAAAGCCTCATACTCGCTTGTGAGCATGTCTATTCTGTTATCTCTAACATCAATGGTTCCTTCATAGGTTACTTCTAATTTATCCCATATTTCTTTGGCTAATTTGCAAGCCATGATTCTATTAAATTCATTGACATCTAAGGTACAATATAGTGCATTCATAGAGCTTACTTGCATCATCTTGTAATCAATATCGGTTAAGTCCTTTTCTTATTTAGGAATTTCTTTGCCATCTACATTTTTTGTAGGGATGTAGTCACCATGTGTGACAACTTTCCATGCTTTCCAATCCATGGTTTGAATAAAAATTCTCATCCTTTGTTTTCAAAATGTATAAGTTATACTACAAAAATGGGAGGCCTAGTTGAGGATTGACCCTCTCCAAAAGGAGTTACTCCTACTTGTGCCATCTAGATCTTTATAAAGCTTCTAATTAAGATTTACTATAACCCCACTTCAATACCAATTGAAAAATAAGGAGTTGTCCCAAGAGGGGGGTGAATTGGATTATTAAAATTTCTTTTAAATTCCTTTTATGGATTCTCAATCTTTTGTTTATTTATCAAATACACAATAAGTACTTAATTAATTATTCAAACCACAAGCTAATACTTCAACACAACACAAACAACTCAAGTAAACCAAAACTTAAACAATCATTCAATCAATCATCAACTTAAAATAATCAACCACTCAAATATAATCTACAGCACTTTAGCAATTTTATCTTTTGCAGGAATTCGAAATATTTGTTTGTTTACAGCCCTGTGAATATATGTAGACCCTGTGGTTAATTGATTTGATTTTTCAATTTGCTACAAAATCAACACTCTTTCCAAAAGTTTAGACTTTAAATAAACTTTTAGTTAAAGAGTCTTTGGGTGTTAACCAATCAATGTACTTCCTTATCGTTTCCGCAAATTATTGATCAACCAACGTACTCCCTTTTGGTTTTCGCAATCCCAAAAATAAATTAAACTTCAGTTTATTTAATTTCCAAACTATATAGTATTTATGAACATGAAATTTAAAACATCCACGCAGTTTATAAGTATGCTAGAATTTAAAGAGTAAGGGAAAAGGAGAGAGACAAGAGTTTTTATGAGGTTCGGCTTATCCCAAGCCTATGTCCTCACCTTTGGCCAATACCACCAAAGGATTCCACTATGTCGTTCTTTTCTGGGCAGAACAAACCTTATGCCCTCCTTCAATAGGCTAGAGCCCTCTCCAAGTGATACCCCACACTCGGACACTCCTTAAGTGGGCTACAGCAATGCCTCTCCAAGCGATACCCCATGCTTGGTCACTCCTTAAGTAGGCTAGAGCAAGACCTCTCCAAGCGATACCTCACGCTCAGTCAATGATCCAACAACCTGAAATCATCAAGAACAAAGAACAATAGTTGTGTATAATGAAACTCTCACAAATAGCATATTAGTACAATTCAAAACACTAGATACTTTAATTTTCAAATATCAATATGAAATACAATTGAAGCTCAAGATTAGATATCACCAGAGGTTCTATCTTAGGATTTGAGAAAACTCGGTTGCAAATTAGAACCGCAGGCTTTTGATTAACAGCAATTCAGTAGAATTCTCCCAGTAAGAATTTGAGCAAGACTGAGCTTTAGAAGAGTTTGAAAGTGGAGTACTTGAATACTGATTGTTTGCTTGGTGATTTAATTCATTAGGTTAAAGGAGTATTTATAGAGTTTTTAGAGTGAGTTTCCTTTTTTCGCAAGTTGTTTGGAGTGTCCCCCAAGTGTTTATAACATTTAAATTTGAAAAACTAATTTTTGGAATTTTCTCATTAAAATTCAAAATTTAAAATCTCCGTAGGGCCAATCGGCTAGGTCACTCGACTAGGCCTGTTTTGTATAGGGTTAGATGGCTAGCCAATCGGCTGAGTCCATTCTGTCTATCCAAAAATTAAAACATTAATTATCAGTCGACTGAGTGAACACCATTCATTTTGGTCAGTCGGCTAGACAGTCCAATTTTTCAATTGACAGAGTGAACACAGTTCATTCAGGTTAGTTGACTAGATAGTTTCATTTTTCAAAAACTTTCATTTTTAAGGCTTTGAACTTTTGTTGTTTGAAAAACTCAAATGTGACTTTTAAAATCATTTTCCAAGATTTTCAAAAATTGGTCTCTAAGTCAATATTATATCCTAAAGAGCTTCAAAGTATTTCATAAGATATTTAAACATGAAGAACTTACATAAAGACTTCTTAAGACTTTGACATTCTAAACACTAAAGTCTTCATGCTTGCTTCATCTTCAAGATTTAATATACTTTGAGCATTATTTTTAATATCCATGCTCTCATAATCTTTAAGCTTTAATATATTATATTAGAATTCATGCCTTTAAGCTTCTTTTGATCATATTTCTTTGGATTTTAAGCTTTCAATGGATCCTTGTGAACACTTGACCTTGTTTTCTCATAGTTGAGTCCTGAAACGTCATCACTTAACCAAATATGTTAAGTTCCTCTTTTTGTTGTCATCAAAACAAGATGTTAAGCCTTGTAAGGCCAACAAATTTCTTAATTTCTAAAAAGGGAATTACTAATCCTAATATCTTTGGAGTCCTTACTTTTTGAACTAGGATTTTTATCTAGGTGCTCATACTTTCTTGGATCCAGATGGTTTTTTCCAAGAGTTGATTCTTTTATTCTCCAAACTTGTCTAATTTTTGCACCATTTCTTTTTAATATACATTTAAACTTAATGTGTCCTTTCGGCTTACATAGAAAACATGTGATATGTGTGAAAGCATTTGAGGACGTGCTGGCATAATCTTAGAAGCTTTTGCAAAGTACCCCATGTAGAGGTTTTTTTTTTTTTTTTTTTTTTTGTATTTTCAACTCCACTGAATCCTATGCCTTCTTTACTACATTCTTTGTGTGCCAATCATTTTATCAAGATTTTATTTTCTTCTAGTGAAGTTGTAAATTATTTTATTTTGATCCTCAATTTTCTTTTCAATGCAATGTATTTCTAAATTTTTAATTCCTTTGCAGTTAGCTTGCAGCCTTACTAGTTCTTTAGTCATCTAATTTATTTTACTTTCAAGTTCATTAATAACTAGGTCTTTTTCTTTTTCAATCTAAGCTTCAAGTTCTTTCATCATCTTTTCATTCTTGCTTTCTAATCTCTTGATTCTTAAATCCTTTTCTCTTTCAGCAAGACTTTTTTATTCTAATTCTATTATCACAGCTTCATTCTTATTTTTCAATGAAGTATATTGTTTAGTTATTTTAACTAAAATCTTATGAATTTTCAATAATTTACTTTGTAGTTCTTCATAATATGGCATACTCTCATCATTGGATTCATTAGATGAATCATCACTATAATCATTAAATGATTTGGATGAGGAGTTTTGTTCTTCATCATCGTCCCATGCCATAAAGCAAGTATAAGCAACTTCTTGGTCACTTGATTCACTTTCTGAACTACTTGTACTAATATTATTTCATGTAGTGGCTTTTATTGCCATTTTCTTTTTTCTTTTTTGAATCTTTTTTAAGTTGTGGACAATCTGGTTTTATGTGTCCAACTTTCTTACAATTGTAACATGTAGGAGTTTTTTTCTTTGTTTCTTTCTTATTAGTTTCTTCATCTGATTTTGAGTCCCAAAATTTTCTTTTATTCTTCTTTCTAAGGATTTTTGCAAGTCTTTCGGTTATGAGGGCTATATCATTATCATCCATTACCTATTCATCTTCATCGCTAGATCTTTCACTTGAGGCCTTAAATGCAATGGATTCCTTGTTTTTAGATTTTCCACTTCTTTCTTTTATTGTCATCTTATAAGTGAGTAGAGAACCTATTAACTCATCTAGGGAGGTGTTTTTCAAATTTCTTTCTTCAATTATTGCAGTGGCCTTAGGTTCCCAAATTGGTGGAAGTCCTCTAAAAATTTTTCGGATCATTTCATAAGTTGAGTAATTCTTTCCTAAGGCATTGAGGGAGTTTATTATATGGGTAAACCTAGTGCACATACTAGTGATGGTTTCATCCGGATTCATCCTAAAGGCCTCATACTCGCATGTGAGCATGTCAATTCTATTATTTTTAACATCAACCGTTCCTTCATAAGTTACCTCTAGTTTATCCCATATTTCTTTAGTTGATTTACATGTCATGACCCTATTGAATTCATTTACATCAAGAGCACAATATAAAGCATTCATAGCACTTGAATTTACTCGCAACATCTTATGGTTATTGTCGATCATCTCTTTTTTCTCTTTAGGTTATTCTCTGTTATCTATATTTTTTGTAGGGACAAGGTCACCATGTGTGACAACTTTCCAATCTTTCCAATCCATGGTTTGCAGGTATATCTCCGTTCATTGTTTCCAAAAAGTATAGTTGACTCCGCAAAAGAGAGAAGGTCTATATGAAGATTGACCCTCAGCAAAGGGAGGTAGGCCTAGGTGTACCATAAAGATCTTTATGTAGTTTCTAGGTTAAGATTTGCTACAACCTCGCTCTGATACCAATTGAATGTTAAGGTGTGATCCCAAGAGGGGTGGTGAATTGGGTTTATAAAAAATTCTTTCAAAAGTTATTACAAATTTACAGCTTTTTGTATACTTAAGTAAACACATAAGAATGTTATGGTTTTAAATACTTAATTAAACTAACCCCAATCACAAACAAAAAACCAATTACAAACCAAATAATAAACAATCACCCAATCACAAAATACCTAACCAGTTTGAAGAGCTGCTGCAATTCTTTATTTCAGTTTTTGCACAATTTCGGTTTATAGCCCTGTATGAATGAATTTTTATGCGCTTCTTTTAATCAAGATTTTTGCAAGGGATTAATCAACGTATTCCCTTTAAGGTTTCCACAAAAGATTAACCAGCATACTTTCTTAAATTAAAAGTTCTTCTCAATCTCATTTTTCAGCAATCCTGCACTTTGAAACACAATTTGTTTATGCTAAAATTTAAATAAAAAAGGGTAGAGAGTGAAACCGAGATTTTTTATGAGGTTCGGTTTATCCCAAACCTATGTCCTCGCCTTAGGCAAGACCACCTAAGGATTCCACTAACACATTCCTTTGCGGGCGGAACAAGCTGTTTACAACCCTACTTTAAGGTGGAGCCCCCTCTCCAAGCAATACCCCACGCTCGGTACAACAATTCAACCAACCTTAAACCGTCAAAAACTAAAAGAGAAACAAGAAACAATTTGGTGTACAATGACACTCTCTACAAGGACAACTTGATCTTGCAGTAATGTCAATTAACACCAAACCAATAAATTGATTCAATCAACACAAACCAATGATTCACAATGTAATTGTTTCAGCTTTTGAATAATTCAATCCTCTCAACAAGATAACCAAAACAATATCCACACTAAAGAATGAATTCAACAAAGTTTCCAAGATTCAGTGATTGAGTAACTCAAAGTAGAGTTTGGTAAAAGCCCTGTTTTAATGAAGCACAATTGAAATTTCCAACACTCTTCCAAAACTCAGATTTTAAATAAACTTTCAATTAATGAGTCTTGGGCGTTAATCAATCAACGTAGTTCCTTATGGTTTCCACAAAAAGTATTGATCAACCAACGTACTCCCATATGGTTTCTGCAATCCCAAAGTCAAATTAATTTTTGGTTTATTTAATTTCTAATCTACACAATTTATAGATTTGAATTTAACAACCATGCTGTTATATATGTGCATAAAATTAAAGAGAGTTTAGGAAAAGAGATTGAGACCAAGATTTTTCACGAGGTTCGGCTTATCCCCAGCCTACGTCCTCACCTTAGGCAAGACCACCTAAGGATTTAACTAACACGTTCCTTTGCGGGCAGAAAAAACCATTTACAACCCTCCTTTAGCATGGAGCCCCCTCTCCAAGTGATACCCCATGCTCGGTATAACGATTCAACCAACCTTGAACCATTAAAAACTACAAAAGAAACAAAAAACAATTTGGTGTACAATGACACTCTCAAAATAGTATATTAGTACAATTGAAATCTATATACTTCAATCAAAATCACAATATAGAAATATAAAACTCAAGTATATATATCACCAGGGTTCTTTCTTAGGTTGAATAACTCAGTAAAAATGCAAAGACCCATGAGCTTTTCTTAGCAAAGTCGCAACAGGTAATTCAACAAAAGTATAGGTAAGGTAGCTTTGAAGAGTAAAAAGAATTTGATTGATTTGCTACTTGTAGGTTGTTGGTGTATTTGATCCTTGGGTTTAGTCATGTATTTATAGATTTTAAAGAGTATTTTTCGTGTTGCCCAAGTTTCGTGGAGTATTCCCCATGTTTT